>NC_138550.1:2925296-2935296 GCF_964273705.1 Natrix helvetica | reverse complement strand
TGGCTCTCTTCCCTCTCTGGACACCCAATTGGGGTGCCGTAGAAGGGGGGGGGAAATATCCCACCCCCCAATTTTGCATGTTTCAGCTCCTGAAATCCTTAACATAGTTATCCATCTTTCGTTTCCTCCTATGTTTTTTTTTTTGGGTGTGTGTGTGTGTGTGTTGTTGTTGTTGTTGTTCGTTTAGGAGGTGTGTGTTTTGGATGTGCGTGTTGCGTTTGCAGCTGACTCGTTTTGCTGGGCCTTGCAGGAAGCCCGTTTGGCCTGGTGGTTAAGAAGCTGGCCTAGACACCAGGCGACTCTGAGTTCTAGTCCTACCTTAGGCATGAAAACTGGATGGCTTTGGGCCGATCACCAGGAGATGGTGAATTCTAGTTCCACCTTAGGCATGAAAGAAAGCTGTTTGACTTTGGGTCAATCACCAGGAGACGGTGAGTTCTAGTCCTGCCTTAGGCATGAAAGAAAGTTGGATGACTTTGGACTAATCACCAGGAGTCTGTGAGTTCTAGTTCCACCTTAGGCATGAAAGAAAGCCGGATGACTTTGGGCCAGGAGACGGTGAGTTCTAGTTCCACCTTAGGCGTGAAAGCCGACTGGGTGACTTTGGGCCAATTACTCTTAACCCAACAAACTCCACAGGTTTGTTGTTAGAGGGAAAATAGGAAGAGGAAAATTAGGTACTACGAATGAAGGCGAATATACGTGTCCCAGGATTCACTTAATAACTGTGACAAGAAAGGTCATAAAGTGGGGCAGAGCTCACTCCACAGCTGCTTTGCTTGGCAACGGAAATTTTGACCTCAGTTGTGTGTGTACCTGCAATCACTTCTGTTTATTTTGTTGATAAAGATCTAAATTTCCTTTTTACCTCCGGCATCCCACGCAATAGAGCTAAAATACTTCTGCGCTTTGGTCATAACAGGAGAGCCAATAAAACAGCCTTTAAAATTTACCTGTAGTCCTCGACATACGACCATTCATTTAGCGACCGTTCAAACAGACAAGGGGACTGAAAAAAAGGGACTTTTGGCTGTTTTTCATACTTACGACCTTTGCAATATTTCCATGGTCACGCGATTAAAATTCAGGCACTTCCCAACTGCTTCACATTTATGACGGTCGCAGTGTCCTGGGGTGGCGTGATCCCCTTTTGCGACCTCCTGACAAGCAAATTCAATGGGGAAGCCAGATTCACTTAACAACCGTCTTGCTAACAACTGCAGTGACTCACTTAACAACTGTGGCAAGAAAAGTCGTAAAATGGGACAAAACACACTTAACCCTCTCGCTTAGCAACGGAGCGTTTGGGCTCAATTGCGGTCACAAGTCAAGGATTAGCTGTACAGGTAGTCCTCGACTTACAACAATTCATTTTAGTGACCGTTCGAAGTTACAACAGCAGTTAAAAAAAGGGATTTATGAATTTTTCACACTTATGACCGTCACAGCATCCCCAGGGTTGTTTGATTTACATTCGGATGCTTGACAACTCACATTGATGACAGTCGTCATATCTCTGGGGTTGCGGGATCCCACTTTTTGACAAGCAAAGTCGATGGGGAAGGCAGATTCACTTAACAACCATGTTCTTAATTTAACATCTGCAGTGATTCACTTAACAACCGTGGTGAGAAGAGGTCGCAAAATGGAGCAAAATTCATTTGACAAATATCTCGCTTACCCACAGAAATTCTGGGCTCAGTTGCGGTCATAAGTTGAGGACTAACTGTTGTAAAGTTGAAGCCGCTTGTCAGGGCTGACCAGGCACCCTTTGGTCGCGAAATAACTCTTGGCATTTGGCGCTAAGAAAAATTCCAGACTTTGAACCCGCTTCCTGCCCCATAACTTACCAACCCAACCTCCCTCGATCAGCAGCTCCGGTTGACCTAGAAAATAATCTGATCCGTGGATTTATTGCTCACTGCAGGTTTAGGGATTCGGTTATTTATTTGTGAAATGTATTTATTTATTTGTATTCCCGCCCTTATTGCTTTTACAAATAACTCAAGGCGGCAAACGTATCCACAACACGTTTTCCTCCTTCTGTTTCGCCACAATAACAACCCTCTGAGGTGGGTTTGGGCTCAAAGAGAGGGACTGGCCCAAAGTCACCCAGCCGGCTTTCGTGTTTAAGGTGGCACTAGAACTCACCGTCTCCTGGAGATTGACACAAAGTCATCCATTTCATGCTTAAGGTGGGACTAGAACTCACCGTCTCCTAGTGATTGGCCCAAAGTCACCCAGCTGGTTTTCATGCTTAAGGTGGGACTAGAACTCCCAGTCTCCTAGTAATTGGCCTAATGCAGGGGTGTTCAAACTTGGCAACTTTAAGACTTGTGGACTTCAACTCCCAGAATTCCCCAGCCAGCAGAGCTGGCTGGGGAATTCTGGGAGTTGAAGTCCACAAGTCTTAAAGTTGCCAAGTTTGGACACCCCTGGCCTAATGTCACCCAGCTGTCTTTCATGCCTAAAGCAGCACTAGAACTCACTGTCTCCTGGTGATTGGCCCAAAGTCACCCAGTCGGCTTTCATGGCTAATATGGGACTTGAATTCACCGTCTGGAAATAAGAAGAAAGGAAACTCTGCTTCCTATCATATCATTTTTCTGATGTAGAAAAATGTTTGTAGCGTGGGTTTGTCTTTTAATTGTCTCACTGGAATTGCGACTCTTTCAGATCGCTCTTTCGAATGGTGTGTAAATTGGGTTTATGGAATCACCTGAAAAGAACTCTGTTCCTGCTGCCAGTTGCCTTATATTAACGCGCTCTGATGCTAAGGAGTTAGACGTTCTACTCCCCCTCCCCACCTGAAAAGAACTCTGTTCCAGCTGCCAGTTGCCTTATATTAACGCGCTCTGATGCTAAGGAGTTAGACGTTCTACTCCCCCTCCCCACCTGAAAAGAACTCTGTTCCAGCTGCCAGTTGCCTTTATAATTAACACGCTCTGATGCTACCCCTTCACTAAACTGGGAGTCAGCGTGGCCAGCGCATGACTCATCCAGCCTGTGGGCTGGGAGTTTAGACAGTCTATTCAGTGATGGAATTCAAAAAATTTTACTACCCGTTCTGAAGGCGTGGCTTTATGGATGTGACTTTGTGGGAATGGCAGGGGGAAGGGTACTGCAAAATCCCCATTCCCTCACCACCCCACTAACCTGCTTTCGAGCTCTGTTCTCCTGTTTAGGCCAACAAAAAAAGATCAGCTGGGAGGCAGTGGGCCAGCATATTTGCCGGTTCTCCGAACTACTCAAAATTTCCACTTACCGGTTCCCCAGAATCTGCCAGAACTGGCTTAATAACACCTCTGATTCTACTCCCCCTCCCCACCTGAAAAGTACTCTGTTCCAACTGCCGGTTGCCTTATATTAAGCAAGCCCGATCACATCGTTTCGTAGCGACGCACGGGTATCCAGCTAGTATAGTATAAATCATCCATGCTGCAATTTAAATGAGGTTTGAAATAAATGATTTTCCAAAATCACAGTCTGCACGGGGGTCTCCTAACCTCCTAGAACTCCCCCCCCCCAATCCTACGAGTGAATTTTGCTGTTAATAGCAGCCAAGAACCGGAGCGGCTTCTGGTTGGCCAGCTTAACTGAGCCAAATAACATTCCCACCCCCCTTTCCGCTCTGATTAGCCTTGGGAATAGCCTGAAAAAAAATATTTCAGCTACTTGGAAGTCAAAACACATATTTGACAAATGTGGTGTGTGGTTATTCCCTCCCTCCCTGGCCTCAGATAGTTGAGGAATAGAATCAGAGACAGGTATTATTGGATAATAAATAATAAAGAGATAACAAAGGTTAAAACGCTGCCATATATCCAAAACATCTCAGAAATAACTAACAGACTATGATAGCCGAATTGCAAGCAAAACGATTCCAGCTCTCTAAAACAGTAAGGAAACCAAAAGACCCATCAGCCCCAGCATAAAACACGGGGGTTATCTACAACCGGGGTCCCCAACCTTGGCGACTTTAAGCCTGGCGGACTTCAATTCCCAGAATTCCTCAGCCGGCAAGGTTGGAGATCCCTGATCTACAACACACAATATACAACATGCAACGCAAGACAAACTGGCAGAAGACTATCAGAGGACATCAGATTTATTATTTCCAGAGATTTATGTCAACCTGATACATCGGTATATACATGCACATCCTTAATACATTACTATAAAGGTGCACGTGGACATATCTCAGGAATATATCAGCAAAGGTCTTCTGTAAACACGCCTGTTCGGATTTCCGTGCCAGGCTGCGCCTCCCATCTTTATAACAAGGCAAAGTTCAATTGATAGCCCTTGGCATCAAATAAATTTTATATAGAATTAGAATAGAATTAGAATGGAATAGAAGAGAATTAGAAGGGAATGGAACGGAATGGAATGGAATGGATTGGAATAGAATAGAATAGAATAGAATAGAATAGAATAGAATAGAATAAAGAGTGGAATGGAATGGAAAAGGGAATGGACTGGAATGGACTGGACTGGAATGGAATAGAATAGAATAGAATAGAATAAAGAGTGGTATGGACTGGACTGGACTGGAATGGAATAGAATGGAATGGAATGGGGAATGGAATAGAATAGAATAAGGAATGGAATGGAATAGAATAGAATAGAATAGAGAATGGAATGGAATAGAATAGAATGGAATGGAATGGAATAGGGAATGGAATAGGGAATGGAATAGAATAGAATAGGGAATGGAATGGAATGGAATAGAATAGAATAGAATAGAGAATGGAATGGAATAGAATAGAATAGGGAATGGAAGAAGAGACTAGACTAGACTAGAATAGAATAGAATAGAGAATGGAATGGAATAGGGAATGGAATGGAATAGAATAGAATAGAATAGAATAGAAAATGGAATGGAATGGAATGGAATAGAACTGAACTGAACTGAACTGAATTGAATTCTTTATTGGCCAAGTGTGATTGGACACACAAGGAATTTATTTTGGTGCAGAAGATGCTCTCAGTGTCCATAAAAAGAAAAGATACATTCGTCAAGAATCGTAAAGTACAACACTTAATGATAGTCATAAGGTACAAATAAGCAATCAGGAAACAATCAATATCACTATAAATCGTAAGGATACAAGCACAAAGTTACAGTCATGCAGTCATAAGTGGGAGGAGATGGTTGATAGGACAGATGAGAAGACTAATAGGAAGAGTAATGCAGACTTAGTAAATAGTTTGACAGTCTTGAGGGAATTATTTGTTTAGCAGAGTGATGGCGTTTGGGGAAAAACTGTCCTTGTGTCTAGTTGTGTCTTGGTGTGCAATGCTCTATTGCGTCGTTTTGAGGGTAGAAGTTGAAACATTTAATGTCCAGGATGCGAGGGGTCTGTAAATATTTTCACGGGCCTCTTTTTGACTCGTGCAGTCTGCAGGTCCTCCATGGAAGGCAGGTTGGTAGCCCTTGTTTTTTCTGCACTTCTGATTATCCTCTGAAGTCTGTGTCTGTCTTGTTGGATTATACCTCATTAAAGAAGTAGTTAAACAAATCACTCTAGCTGTTAAGTGAATCATACAGTTGTTAAGTGAATCCAGCTTCCTCCATTGTCTTTGCTGGTTAGAAGCCCGCTGGTCAGGTTGCAGAACACAATTACATGCTCCTGCAACTCTCATAAATACATGCTGATTGACAAGCGTCTGAATTTTGTTCAAGTGACAGTCATAATTGTGAGGACCGGCCCTAAGTCTCCTTTTTCAGTGCCGTTGTAAGCTTGAATGTTGTTAAACAAGTGGTTATAAGTCAAGGACTAATACTTTCCTAGTGGAGAATTCTGGGAGTTGAAGTCTCCACAGGTACCGATTCGGTATCTTAAGGGATGGGGCGAACTTCCAAAATTACCCACATCTGCAAATGTGATTTTTAAAAAAAATCAATCTTCAAAGTTCAGCTTTTGTTGTTGGAAAACCCAAGATGGGTGTTGTGTGAGGAAGTGTGATTGTCGATCGTTTTATGAGGAAGGTGTGCCCTGAGGGCCCCCCCTCACACCTGTGTGCAAAAGGAGGAACCATATCTCATAAATCACTAGGAATGCTGAGACATGTTTGGATGTTACGTTTATGATCTCACGAAATGGGCAGACAATCTCAGAGTGACAATAAAAAAATTTTAAGACTCAGAATAACTTTATTGTCACTTTCGATGTATACAAATTGGCTTACCTTAAAATGAGATTTCGTTGCATTCAGCTCTCAGATATATACCACTTCTAATATACTCTACATAAACATGACAAAAAATAAATACCAAATTAGGCACATGTGATGTCAAGAAACAGCACAGTCTAATTCAGATGTATACACGATGTGTTGATTTGGGTGTGTCCTTGTTCCTCCTGGCATGTCTGGTTTAATGAATAGAAAGACTAGGGGAGACATGTTAGCAGTCTTCCAATATTTGAGGTCCTGCCCCAAAGAAGAGGGAGTCAAGCTATTCTCCAAAGGCAGGACGAGAAGCGAGGGGTGGAAATTAATCAAGGAGAAAGGCAACCTGGAATTAAGGAGGAATGCATTGATTGATTGATAAAATGCACATCGCCGCCTATTTGCACATGGCGACTCAATTTCCTTGTACCTCGATCAGGGTTTGACAGCATGACTGCTCCTGCCAATGGAGGTTTCACTGACTGTCCATAAAAGTATTTATTTATTTAGCCTATGTCCATTCTTTACACTTGTTTATTACCCGACACAACCTGTTCAGCTCCCTTTTCAAGAGATTTTAAAATCTGAGCTTCTCTGGCATCCAGCCCGTCTTATCTCTGTATAATCTCAGGCCACAAGAATCTGGAAAAATAGGGAAGGAAAAAGGAACAACGAAACAGGATCTATGGAGAAACAACCAAAATATTACAAAAAGTCCTGCACTTACAACAGTTTGTTTAGTGACCGTTCCAAGTTACAATGGCCCTTCACTTGGGCAGCCGTGCAAACCTCCCCAGGAGATGCACTGGGACTCCAAAGTCCAAAATACTCAGCTGTAAGCCAGCCAGGGAGGTGTAGTCCCAGGATATCTGGAGCAAAACGCCAAAATAACTGTGAGCTCCAGTGTGGGAATAAATATAATTCTCAAACCGCCTTGCCCTTGTTATAGTTAGTTGCGAAATTGTGTCCGACCCATCGCGACCCCATGGACCACATTCCTCCAGGCCTTCCTGTCCTCTACCATCCTCTGGAAACCATTGAAGCTCACGCCAAAAGCTTCAGTGACTCCATCCATCCACCTCATTCTCTGCCGTTCCCTTCTTCTTCTTCTTCTTCTTCTTCTTCTTCTTCTTCTTCTTCTTCTTCTTCTTCTTCTTCTTCTTCTTCTTCTTCTTCTTCTTCCCTCCATCATTCCCAGTATTAGGCTCTTCTCCAGGGAGTCCTTCTTCCTTCTCCTTAGGTGGCCAAAGTCTTTGAGTTTCCTCTTCAGGATCTGGCCTTCTAAAGAGCAGTCTGGGTTGATCTCCTCTAGGACTGACCGGTTGGATTACCTTGCAGTCCAAGGGAATCAATGCAGGAGTCTTCTTCTCCAGCACCAGAGTTCGAAGGCCTTCATTCATGCTCCTGGGGAGGAAAGCGATGGATGGCGAATCTAGACAGCATCCTAAAAAGCAGAGACCTCACCCTGCCAACAAAAGTGCGTCTAGTCAAGGTTTATGGTTTTCCCAGTTGCCATGGATGGCTGTGGAAGTTGGACCATAAGGAAGGCTGAGCGCCAAAGAATGGAGGCCTTCCTTATGGTCCAATATATTAGACGTCTCCAAACTTAGCAACGTTAAGTCTTGTGAACTTCAACTCCCAGAATTCCCTAGCCAGCTATGATTGCTGGCTGGGGAATTCTGGGAGTTGAAGTCCACAAGTCCTAAAGTTGCCAAGTTTGGAGACGTCTAATACATTGGACCATAAGGAAGGCCTCCATTCTTTGGCGCTCAGCCTTCCTTATGGTCCAACTTCCACAGCCATCCATGGCAACTGGGAAAACCATAAACCTTGACTAGACGCACTTTTGTTGGCAGGGTGAGGTCTCTGCTTTTTAGGATGCTGTCTAGATTCGCCATCCATCGCTTTCCTCCCCAGGAGCAAGCGTCTTTTGATTTCTTAATTTCCCTGCCCTTAGGACCCTATTAATCTTTGCTGCTGGGTAGAAACTGGAGGCATCGAAATGCCACACACAAACACACACAAACACAGAGAGAGAGAGAGAGAGACACACACACACACACACCACAGCCGTTGTGCTGTGCTGGCAGAGTTGTGGTTGCCTACTCAAGATTTGTTAGAGGAAAAATCTTCTCCGGGGGGAATCTGGTTTTGTGGCTTTAGATCCTCCAAGAAGAACACAACTGTGCCAATTTTCTCTCTCTTGCCAGGGTCTGGAAAAGGATGATTTTAAGCAAATTTCTCAATACAATACAATACAATAGCAGAGTTGAAAGGGACCTTGGAGGTCTCCTAGTCCAACCCCCTGCCTAGGCAGGAAACCCTATACCGTTTCAGACAAATGGCTATCCAACATCTTCTTAAAGACTTCCAGTGTTGGGGCATTCACAACTTCTGGAGGCAAATTCTGTTCCACTGATTAATTGTTCTCACTGTCAGGAAATTTCTCCTCAGTTCTAAGTTGCTTCTCTCCTTGATTAGTTTCCACCCATTGCTTCTTGTTCTACCCTCAGGTGCCTTGGAGAATAGCTGGACTTCCTCTTCTTTGAGATATTGGAAGACTGCTATCATGTCTCCCCTAGTCCTTCTTTCTCTTAAGCTAAACATACCCAGTTCCTGCAACCGTTCTTCATATGTTTTAGTCTCCAGTCCCCTAATCCTCTTTGTTGCTCTTCTCTGCACTCTTTCCAGACTCTCCACATCTTTTCTGCATTGTGGCGACCAAAACTGGATGCCGTATTCCAAGTGTGGCCTTACCAAGGCCTTGTAAAGTGGTATTAACCCTTCATGTGATCTTGATTCTCTCCCTCTGTTGATGCAGCCTAGAACTGTGTTGGCTTTTTTGGCAGCTGCTGCACACTGCTGGCAAATATCTGCTGGCTCAAACTTGGCCATGTTTTAGTGACCAGCAGGAAATTAATTTTGGAACAATCCATCATCCTCATCCAAGGTATTGTAGTACAACACTTCATCCAGTGAACGAAGGTACAACAGCACTGAAAAATGTGACGTATGACTATTTTTCACACTTGCAGCAACTCCCATGGTCACATGATCCGTATTTGGATGATGCTTGGCAACTGGCTCGTGTTTATGACGGTCCTGGGGTCACGCGATCCCCTTTTGCGACCTTCTGACAAGAACAGAGAAGCCAGATTCACTGATCGATGGTGTTATTGACTTAACAGCTGCGGTGATTCCCTTAACAACCGTGGCGGGAAAGGTCCTAAAATGGGGCAATGCTCCCTTAATAACTGTCTTGCTTAGCCATGGGAATGTTGGGCTCCGTTTTGGTCATAAGCCGAGGACTAGCTGTAAGCGGCGAAGGGTCTGTTTTTTCTGTTTTCCTACCCAGCTAAAGCAGGAGAAAGCCAGCTCCCGAAGCAACACAAATGCTCTCACTACCCAACTCCCACGTGCCAGTGGAAAATGCCACCAGAATGCCAGGAGACTTTTCCCTTTTGCCCCCTGTGGCGAAACTCACAGCTCCTTCCCAGCCTGGTGAATTATGTACCCCTGGCAACATTTGCAAAGGCCGGGCACACAAAATGCCAACACTGGCCCTCCGAAGGCAGCGAGAAGGCCATCGCTCAGCTCTCCTCAAACAATGGCGGATTGTGAAGCCGACAACAACCCACAATCCAAGCCATGCCGGGGCCACCTAGAGACAATGCCAGCCTTGTTGCCACTCACAAAGCGTAGAATTCCTGCGGAAAAGGGGAATACGGCATGAGCCCCACCAAAAAATAATAATAATCCAGGCATTTTGCTGCTTCAAACTCTTAATTTCTTTATTCTTTCGTTCAGCATTTGGAGGGCTAGAGGC
>NC_138550.1:2872796-2920296 GCF_964273705.1 Natrix helvetica | reverse complement strand
TGCCGATACAACAAGAAGAGATTATTATCTCTTGGGAAAATATAATTTAATGTAAATTAGACATTGGCTGGGTTCACACGGCATGGAAACTGGGTTAAAATGTGGCTTGGCAGGACAAGAGACCAGGATGGGCCGGCAACAGCTGACACCGAGGTCTCATCGCTTCCTTGTGTCAGAGTTTGTTGCATATTCATAGGATTCATTAACTTCTTTATATACATAAGAATAGATGAATAAATGTACAATACCAACAGGTGATTCTTCCAAGGCAGGAGAGTTACAGGCAAACACAAGCGGCTAGTTTCATTTTAGCAGACAAGCCCAGGCAGACTGCTAGTTTACTTATCAGAGCAGCAGACTGTTTAAGTTTCTGTTTCAGTTCTCTGCACAGACTCAGATCTCTCTAAGCTCCCATTGGCTGACTTAGTTGCTGCTGCCTATTCATTGGCTGACCTTGTTCCCATGTCTCTCCCAGTCATGAATATTTTAACACCTTGTTCCTAAATATTGTAATGTTTTCCTTTGCAATTAATGATAATTTCCCCTTTATTAATGTCCCTTTGAGACATTTTGGAAGGGTTTTGCTTTTGAAAGATGGAGCAGAATAAAAATAACAGTTATGCTGATCGAGTAATATAGAGCAGTAATAATCGTCCTTTGTGGGAATTCAACCACTGAAAGCAGAGGCCTTTTATAATAAAACGTGTTAGTCTGCAAAAAATGCCACTGGACGCTGATTTTTGGCTAAAATAGACTAACATGCTTGTGTTCCTATAACGTTAACATGTTGGGTGAACCAAGCCATCATGTTAAGTCATTCTGACTGAGTTTACACGACATGTTTTAATTCAGTTAAGGGAAGACCTAATGAAAATGTTCATACAGCTTGCTAAATTGAATTAGCATTAACCTTGATAGAGTTTTTTTGGTGGCTAAAAGTGTAGCGTTAAAGATTACTACCCCAGGTTAATCTAGGGGAGACATGATAGCAATTTTCCAATATTTGAGGGGCTGCCCCACAGAAGAGGTGGGGTGTGTGTGTCAACCTATTCTCCAAAGAACCAGAAGGCAGGACAAGAAGCAATGGATGGAAACTAAGCAAGGAGAGAAGCAACCTTGGAACCGAGGAGAAATTTCCTGACAGAAGAATTAACCAGTGGAACGACTTGCCTCAAGAAGTTGTGGGAGGCTTTTACGAAGAGATTGTCTGAAATGGCCTCCTGCTTTTGCAGGGGGTTGGACTAGAAGACCTCCAAGGTCCCTTCCAATTCTTTACTCTGGTTCGATCGCATATTGTGAAGTTTTAGGCAATGTTGCATTGCAATCCGTGATGTGAGCAATATCACTGAGTTCTCTTGATTTTAAGAGGTTACCTGAATTTATAATATTGTACTGTAATTGATAATGCATGCCACAAATAATGCATAGTATTCATTAACCCCTTCCCACTGGGACAACCTTAACCTTCATATATTTTCTATAGAATTGGAATATAAATTAGAACAATCTCTCTGTAAATTATGAAAAGATTTACTTAATTATCTACCTTCTGATTTAATGGACATTTGGCTTTTATGGACAACCTTTCCCCCTTCAAATAGGTCCATAAAATTAAGGTTTATAACTAATGGTATTATTTTTTCCTGGACTGCAACAATTCAGCTTCCAAGCAGCTACAGAAAGGAAAATTAGAAATGGTAATTTTCAAACATGGTCACTTTCATACGTGTGAACTTCAGCTCCCAGCCAGCAAGATTTAAGATATGTGGATTTCAGCTTCCAGAATTCCCCAGGCAACATACAGGCTGGGGAATTCTGGGAGTTGAAATCCATTCATCCTAAATTGGCCAAGTTGGAGAAAACCTTGATTAAAGTTTTGAGACTTAAACCTGTCTTTCCATCATTTTTTCCTCCACTGGAAAGCTCTGATTCAGGAAAGTTTGTCTAATACAGATAGTCCTCGACTTATGACCATTCATTTAGTGACTGTTCAAAGTTAAAAAGTCACTGAAAAAGGGTGACTTATGACCATTTCCCACACTTATGACCGTTGCAGCATCCCCGCAGTCACGTGATCGAAATTCAGCCGCTGGGCAAATGACTTGTATTTATGACGGTCGCACGATCCTCTTTGCAACTGTCGGTCGAGCCAAGTCAATGGGGGAGCCAGATTCATTACTAACCGAACAACTGCAGTGGTTCACTTAACAACGCTTAAGAAAGGTCCTGAAATGGGGCAAAAGTTAGTTAAACTGCTGTCCTGCTTAGCAAACAAACGTTTTGGTCTCAATTATGGCCGTAGGTTGAGGACTTCCTGGACTTGCAAACTGCCAGCTGCAATCCAGGTGAAAACACACTAAACTGGCCATTTAATTGCTTTATAAGCAGGGCAGGTAAAACCAGGTAAGTCACCTTTGCCCCGGTTCTTCCTGTTTACCTTGAACCACAGCGATTCTTGCAGAAAGTTGCGACTCATGGTGCTTAAAACCCCCATTTTCTAAACAATGGTTTGTTAAAGATCCTGCAAGGAGATTTAAGTGGTTTTTTTTTTCCCTTCTGGCAACTCCGCTGTGGCTGGAAATCTGGATTTGCATCCTTTTCCATCCATACAACCCACAAGACCCCCTTAGGTCGGCCTTTTGGGTTCACACAATGCTTTTGACCAGACCTGGTTAAAAAAATAAACCCTACATATGAAGCTGGGTGTCAGCGTTCCAGATAGCATCCAAAATTAAATTAGAATCCAAGGCAATGTACTGCGTAAAGTTTCATTTTATTAACAGAGCCATGCTGGCACATCTGGGGGAAAACCCAAATCTGAAGCTTCTTCTGTTTCCTCCCCTACCCCCAAAGTTAAAGTTCAAGATCTTGCCCCCCATACCCACAAGCCTATCCCATGGTCCAATCTCCTACTGCCATGCTGGCAGTTCCACCCATCCAGTTCTGGTCAGGTGCAGAGACAAAGGATGACCTTGGCTTTCTAGAAAGAATGTTGTTATGGCTACCTATCATCTAACTCCGTACAATCCCCCCCTCCCAACTCCCCACTAATGAAACAGCATAGTAGAAAAGAAATGTGGCAGGCCAAAGATGCAAAAGGAACATGGCTACAGGCCTAACAATGGGTTCATTTGAAGATGGACTGTTGCAGAAAGAAAAGAAAGAAAGAAAGAAAGAAAGGAAAGAAAGAAAGAAAGAGAAAGAAAGAAAGAAAGAAAGAAAGAAAGAAAGAAAGAAAGAAAGAAAGAAAGAAAGAAAGAAAACCTATTATTAATTACTATGGAGCTGAGCCCTTCTTCCTTGCTGCTGTGTCTCTTCTTCTCTTTTCTTTCAGTTTTTTCCCCCCAGCATTAGAGTCGCCTTCTTCACATCATCTTCTCATGAAAGATCTTAAGGGGAAGGAAAGATTAAGGAAGCCACCAGGAAATTTTCCCTGCCCTAAATCCACTCATTATTCAGTTTCAGAGCCTTTAGACACCAGATGCGCCACAAGGGGGCAGCAGAGAAAAGGCTAAATTAAAGGCAAGGAAACCTGAGCCTCACTTAAGAGAGAGACATGCGAATATTTTGGAAAAACTAGAAAGTGTAAAACGAACTCGGGGTTGTCTTCCCAGTGAACATCGTCACATTGCGTGTAAAATGAGCTCCAGCGAAACTACCCATATACATTACATATAAATCAATTTACAATTTACAATAGTAGAGTTGGAAGGGACCTTGGAGGTCTTCTAGTCCAACCCCCTGCCTAGGCAGGAAACCCTATACCGTTTCAGACAAATAGCTATCCAACATCTTCTTAAAGACTTCCAGTGTTGGGGCATTCACAACTTCTGGAGGCAAGCTGTTCCACTGATTAATTGTTCTCACTGTCAGGAAATTCCTCCTCAGTTCTAAATTGCTTCTCTCCTTGATTAGTTTCCACCCATTGCTTCTTGTTCTACCCTCAGGTGCTTTGGAGAATAGTTTGACTCCCTCTTCTTTGTGGCAACCTCTGAGATATTGGAAGACTGCTATCATGTCTCCCCTAGTCCTTCTTTCTCTTAAGCTAAACATACCCAGTTCCTGCAACCGTTCTTCATATGTTTTAGTCTCGTCCCCTAATCATCTTTGTTGCTCTTCTCTGCACTCTTTCTAGAGTCTCCACATCTTTTTTACATCGTGGCGACCAGAACTGAATGCAGTATTCCAAGTGTGGCCTTACCAAGGCATTATAAAGTGGTATTAACACTTCACGTGATCTTGATTCTATCCCTCTGTTGATGCAGCCTAGAACTGTGTTGGCTTTTTTGGCAGCTGCTGCACACTGCTGGCTCCTATTTCAATGGTTGTCCACTAGGACTCCAAGATCCCTTTCACAGTTACTACTACTGAGTATGGTATCACCTATACTGTACCTGTGCATTCCGTTTTTGTTGCCTAAATGTAGAACCTTACTCTTTTCACCATTGAATTTCATTTTATTAGATAGTGCCCAATGTTCAAGTTTGTCAAGATCCTTCTGTATCTTGAGTCTTTATCTTCTGGAGTGTTGGCTATTCCTGCCAGCTTGGTATCATCTGCAAATTTGATGAGTTCCCCATTTATTCCCTCATCCAAATCATTGATGAAGATGTTGAAGAGTACTGGGCCTAAAACAGAGCCTTGGGGTACTCCACTGCATACTTCCCTCCATGTAGATGCAGTTCCATTGAGAACTACACGTTGAGTGCGGTTGGTCAGCCAGTTACCAATCCATCTGGTGGTGATGCTGTCTAACCCACATTCTTCTACTTTATCTAGTAGTAGGTTATGGTCTACCTTATCAAAAGCCTTACTGAAGTCCAAGTAAACTATATCAACGGCATTCCTCTGGTCCACTAATTTTGTCACATTATCAAAGAATGCAATAAGATTAGTCTGGCATGATCTGTTTTTGACAAATCCATGTTGGCTTTTGGCTATTACTTTGTTTGCTTCTAGGTGTTCGCAAATTCGTTGCTTGATTATTTTTTCCAGAATCTTTCCTGGTATTGAGGTTAGGCTGATAGGTCTGTAGTTTCCTGGATCTAATTTTTTCCCTTTTTTGAAGATGGGAACCACATCAGCTCTTTTCCAGTCCTCTGGTAGTTCCCCAGTGTTCCAGGATCTCTGAAAGATATAATTCAGTGGTTCTGAGATCTCGTCTGCTAGTTCCTTCAGAACAATTATATAAAATAAGAATGTATTAGAATGATTTTCTAGTGGTGCAAAGTATCCTAAAATCTATGCCATATAGAAGAACGTGTGGAAGAAGGGAGGGAGGGAGGGAGGGAGGGAATGAGAGAAAGCAAGGAAAGAGGAAAGGAGACGGGGAAAGGAAGGGAAGTGGGGACAAGAGGAAGGGAAGAGAAGAAATGAGGGAGGGTGGAAATATAGAGGAAGGGAAGGAGGAAGGGAAGAAAGATAGAAAAAAGTAAAAAGAAAGAAAATGGAGGAAGTGAAGATGAGAATGAGAGAGGAATGAATCAGGAAAGGAGGGAGAAAGAGGAAGAGGTGACAAGAGGAAGAGAAGAAACGAGGGAGGGAGGAAATATAGAGGAAGGGAAGGAGGAAGGAAAGAAAGATAGAAAAAAGATAAAAAGAAAGAAAGATAAAGAAAGACAGAGAAAGAAAGAAAAAGGAAGGAGGAAGTGAAGATGAGAATGAGAGGAAGGAAACAGGAAAGGAGGGAGAAAGGAGAGAAAGAGGTGACAAGAGGAAGGGAAGGGAAGAAATGAGGGAGGGAGGAAATATAGAGGAAGGGAAGGAGGAAGGAAAGAAAGAAAAAGAAAGACAGACAGACAGAAAGAGACAAAGAAAAAAGGTAGAGAAAGAAAGAAAAAGAAAATGAAAGAAGGGAAGGAGGGAAAGAAGAAGAGGAGGGGGATGAGAGGAAGGAAAGAGGAAAGGAGGGAGAAAGAGGAAGAGGCGACAAGAGGAAGGGAAGAAAAGAAATGAGGAGGGAGGAAATATAGAGGAAGGGAAGGAGGAAGGAAAGAAAGAAAAAAGACAGAAAGAGACAAAGAAAAAAGGTAAAAAGAGAAAGAAAGGAAGAAAGAAGGAAGCAAGGAGGGAAAGAAGAAGAGGAGGGGAATGAGAGGAAGGAAACAGGAAAGGAGGGAGAAAGAGGGAGAGGTGACAAGAGGAAGGGAAGAGAAGAAACAAGGGAGGAAACGAGTGAGAGGAAATACAGGAAGGGAGGGAAGAAGGAAAGAAAAAACAAGCGAAGGAAGAAGAAGGAAGGGAGGAGAGGGGGCAAGAGAAGGGAAGGAGCACAGAAGGGAGGAAGAGAGGGAGGAATTAAGCCAGCTCTTAACCAACATCCCAAGGTGGTCAAGAATTCGGGGAAACTCAACAGTTTTGCCCGTAAAGCAGAAAAACCCTTTGCCAGAGGATTCCCGGAAGTGCAGCTGGCCTGGGTGGGTTCCTGGTGATCAAGGACCACAAGCTGAAGGGATCGGTTCCCTTATCTCAACGGATTTCTCAGCAGCTCCAACCACCATTCGGAAGCCCCAAACCTCTTCCAGTTTCCAAGGAGCAGGAAGACCCCCCAACCCCCAAACAGCTGCTCCTGTTTCACTTCCGCAATCCCCATTCGTGGTCCTTCTGTAGCGGCCCAAACGTGGGAAACGCCCGTGGCCTCATCTTGGGGTAGCCTTAACTCGCTTGAGGCCCGTGATTCCATCTGATTTTAATTAAAGGTAAAGGTTCCCCTCGCACATACGTGCCAGTCGTTCCTGACTCTAGGGGGCGGTGCTCATCTCCGTTGCAAAGCCGAAGAGCCGGCCCTGTCCAAAGACGTTTCCGTGGTCACGTGGCCGGCATGACTCAATGCCGAAAGCGCATGGAATGCTGTTCCCTTCCCATCAAATGTTTTTCTACTTGCATTTTTTACGTGCTTTCGAACTGCTAGGTTGGGAGAAGCTGGGACAAGTCACGGGAGCTCCCTCCGTTATGCAGCACTAGGGATTCGAACCACCGAACTGTCGACCTTTCTGATCCACAAGCTCAGCGTCTTAGCCACTGAGCCACCGTGTCCTTGCTTGATTTTAATTATGGTTCTTTTTTTTAAAAAAAAAAATGTACAGGTAATTGCTTGTTTTACGACCATTCGTTTAGTGCAGGGGTGTCCAAACTTGGGAACTTTAAGACTTGTGGACTTCAACTCACAGAATTCCACAAGTCTTAAAGTTCCCAAGTTTGGACACCCCTGGTTTAGTGACTGATTGAAGTTATATCCGCATTGAAAAAAGGGACCGATGACCATTTTTCACACTTACAACCATTGTGGCATGATCAAATCAGGGCACTAGCAACCTGCACGTGCAGGGATTCCTCGACTTATGACCACCTGGAGCCCGAAATCTCCGTTGCTAAGTGAGACATTTGTTAAGGGAGTCCTGCCCTGTTTTTTACGACCTTCCTGGCCACTGTCGTTAAGTGCAGTTGATAAGCTCGTTGTTAAGTGAACCTGGCTTCCCTATCAGCTTGTCAGAAGGTTGCAAAAGGGGATCATGTGACCTCGGGACACTGCGACTGTCGTAAATATGAGTCAGTGGCCCAGCATCTGAATTTTGATCATGTGACATGGGGATGTTGCAATGGTCGTAAGTGTGAAAAATGGTTCTAGGTCACTTTTTTTCAGTGCAGTCGTAACTCTGAACGGTCACTCAACGAAGTGTTGTAAGTGGAGGACTACTTGTATTTATGACGGTTGCAGTGCCCAAGGTGAACATGATGTCCTTTTGCGACCTTCTGACAAGCCAAGTCAATGGGGAAATCCAGATTCACTTAACGACCGTGTGACTAACTTAACAACTGCAGTGATTCAATTAACAACCGTGGCAAGAAAGTAAAATGGAATGAAACTTGCTTAACAACTGTCTCGTTGAATGACAGAAATGTTGGGCTAAAGTTTGGTTAATTCAGTAACCAGGTTAATTGCTTGTGTGAATGCAACCTTTACATCCATAATCTTATTAATGCTTTATACTCCTTACTCTCTGGATGTCTTACATAAAAATAGGAAAACATGTGATAACAATAATACAATAGTAGAGTTGGAAGGGACCCTGGAGGTCTTCTAGTCCAACCCCCTGCCCAGGCAGGAAACCCTATACCGTTTCAGACAAATGGCTATCCAACATCTTCTTAAAGACTTCCAGTGTTGGGGCATTCACAACTTCTGGAGGCAAGGAGTTCCACTGATTAATTGTTCTAACTATCAGGAAATAATTTCCAAGAACAGAAACCAAGTACAATTCCTAGTAATTTTTTCCCTATTTTTGCAGGAACTTCAGGGAGGAACTAAATGAAATAGTACATGAATAGTGTTTTAACTATTTTCACGAGATATATGAAGTTACAGGGTGTCCTTGTATACCCAACTGCCTCATTTAGCGACCGCTTGCAGTTCCAATGGTGATTAAAAAATAACTTTATGACGAATCTTCACATGTATGACCTTTGTAAAGTGAAGAAAAGCTGAAGTCAGATAAGAAGCACAGTCACTGTTTCGCTTAGCGAACGCTTCACTTAATAACCAACTTGCCGGCCCCAATTGTGGGTTGGTAAACAAGGACAACCTAGGTAGGGAATTAGCTGGATTTGCGCAATGTACTGGATGAAACGAAGGAAACAGGCTCGGTTTGCCTAACCCGCTAAGTTGCAAAAATATAAACCAAGTTCCCATGAATGAGGGCTCACATGTGTGAATGCAGCCCCTATTTCTTGCTAGTTGTGTGAATGCAGATTCTATGGAGCTTGGAAAGGATCTCATTTTAAGGGGGAAAATGCTGTTAAAACAAGCAAAACTTTCATGTTTTGTGGGTCTAAACATGCAGGAGGCAAAGTCAGTGACAGCAAAGGGGTTAAACCATGTTAGATGCAGGGACAGAGCTGAATCCTAAAGTTGGAAGGGTTCTTAGAGGTCCTCTAGTCCAACCCCTGTCATTCTTCCTTGACTCCTCAAGGCAAGCTGCTCCCTTGGCTTTGTAACTGCCCTGGTCCCAAAATTCCTCCTTACTTTGAGGGTGGCTCCAGCAGCCCAGCCCTTGACCTGGTCAACCTCTTCAGACGATTTGATGTTGCAAGAGAAAAAAATCTCACATTTAATCTCCCAGACACTAAACAGACTCAGCAACACAAGGCCTAGGCCCATGGAGGAGAGCCAAGATTATGGCTCTCCAAGGCTTTTGCAGCTGTTTGCTGGGAGAGAGTAGCTTTGGATAGTAGATGAGAGAGAGGGCGGGTGGAGAGAGAGAGAGAGGGAGGGAGGGAAATAGTTATGGATAGATAGAAGAAGGAGAAAGAGATAGATAGATAGATAGATAGATAGATAGATAGATAGATAGATAGATAGATAGATAGATAGATAGATAGATAGATAGATTAGATAGATAGATAGATAGATAGATAGATGATAGATAGATAGATAGATAGATAGATAGATAGATAGATAGATAGATAGATAGATAGATAGATAGTAAAGATGCATAGATAGATAGATAGATAGATAGATAGATAGATAGATAGATAGATAGATAGATAGATAGATAGATAGATGGTAAAGATGGATAGATAGATAGATAGATAGATAGATAGATAGATAGATAGATAGATAGATAGATAGATAGATATAGAGAGAGATGATACAGAGATAAGTGGGAGATAGAGATAGATAGTTATGGATAGATATAAGACCTAGACAGAGAAATAAAGAAAGAGATGATAGATGGATAGATGGATAGAGATGGATAGATGGATGGATGGATAGATGGATGGATAGATACATGAATAGATGGATGGATGGATGGATGGCTGGATACATGGATAGATGGATGGATAGACGGATGGATGGATGGATAGATGGATAGATGGATAGATGGATGGATGGATAGATACATGGATAGATGGATGGATGGACAGATAGATGGATAGCTACATGGATAGATGGATGGATGGATAGACGGATGGATGGATAGATGGATGGATAGATGGATGGATGGATGGATAGACGGATGGATGGATGGATGGATGGATGGATAGATACATGGATAGATGGATGGATGGATGGATGGGTAGATACATGGATGGATAGATAGATGGATAGCTAGATGGATAGATACATGGATAGATGGATAGATGGATGGATGGATGGATGGATGGATGGATGGATGGATGGATGGATGGATGGATACATGGATAGATGGATGGATGGATGGATGGGTAGATACATGGATGGATAGATAGATGGATAGCTAGATGGATAGATACATGGATAGATGGATAGATGGATGGATGGATGGATGGAGGCAGGCAGGCAGGCAGGCAGGCGGGCGACATAGCATGGCTGGCTCAGGAATTCTGGGAGTTGAAGTCCACACAGGTCGTAAAGTTGTCATAGCTGCCCATCCTTACATTCAAAGAAAACAACCAGTGACTTTTTGACTCCGCCCACACAGAGCCATGCTTAACCATGGTTGCCACAAACCCTGTCACTGCGTTACCCAAGGTCATTAGCTGAGTTTATCCCTGGGAACCTTTGCTATAGCTGAGAGCCTGAACAAACACCTAGAGCAGGGGTGTCCAAAGTTGGCAGCTTTAAGACTTGTGGACTTCAACTCCCAGAATTCCCCAGCCAGCAGAGCTGGCTGGGGAATTCTGGGTGTTGAAGTCCACAAGTCTTAAAGTTGCCAACTTTGGACACCCCTGACCTAGAGGTTTGTGTTTCGTTGTCCTGCCTGAATCCAGATGTGTTATTATTAACCATTATCCTTTTGCTGGTCCTTTCATTTTTTCAGGAAACGGGTTACGTTTATTGGATGACCACCACGGTTGGTGTCCATCAGCCTTCTGTCTGGGCAGAAACGGTCCAAATTCTCAACTACAAAGCTCCTTTTGTTTGTTAGTTTGGGAGGAGGGGGAAAAACCCACAGAAAAAGTTGAGTTTCTCCAGATCCAGAAGAAACAACAAATTAACTCTGATTTTCACTTTTGGAGCCAAAGAACAGCCACATCCTGCAGAGTCCTTGAATCAGAGCCATGATTACCCCACAGCTTCTCCTGGCTACTCAGGAAAATAGAGATCAAGGTGTTGGTTGACTGGAACAGTCCAAGTGAGCTTTCCAGATCCAGGGAGATCTGGAACAGATTCTAGGGATCCACTTTTGACCGGATTCCTGGTGGAGCATTTAAATTCAGCCTATTTATGCTTTTTAAAACAAAATACAGCACATATAACATTTGGATAACCACTTATCTGAAGTGGTGTAGGGTTTCTTGCCTAAGCAGGGGGTTGGACTAGAAGACCTCCAAGGTCCCTTCCAACTCTGTTATTCTGCTATCCTTCCTTCCTTCCTTATCACCAGAGGTTTTTAAGAAGAGATTAAACAACCATTTGTCCAGAATGATATAGGGTCTTCTGCCTGAGCAGGGGGTTGGACTAGAAGACCTCCAAGGTCCCTTCCAACTCTGTTATTCTGCTATCCATCCTTCCTTCCTTCCTTCCTTCCTTCCTTCCTTCCTTCCTTCCTTCCTTCCTTCCTTCCTTCCTTATCACCAGAGGTTTTAAAGAAGAGATTAAACAACCATTTGTTCGGAATGATATAGGGTCTCCTGCCTGAGCAGGGGGTTGGACTAGAAGACCTCCAAGGTCCCTTCCAACTCTGTTATTCTATATTCTAACCTTGAAGAACTGAAGAAGATATGAAAGAACTTACTAGCTGTGATCCAAAGTCCATCTAACCTCGTCTTATGACCCCAGTTGAGCCCAAAATTTCTGCTGCTAAGTGAGACAGTTGTTGAGTGAGTTAAGTTTGAAATGCTGCAATGGTCATAAGTGTGAAAAATGGTCTTAAGTCACTTTTCTTCAGGGCCATTGTAACTTTGAACAGTCACTAAATGAGTGGTTGTAAGTTAATAGTTGTAAGTCATACGTCCTCCTCCTCCATTCCAAGAATATGTACCTAGTCCTCAACTTATGACCACAATTGAGCCCGAAATTTCTGTTGCTAAGCAAGACAGTTGTTTTTCCCCATTTTGTGACCTTTCTTGCCAAAGTTGGTAAGTGAATCTCTGCAGCTGTTAAGTTAGTATCACGGCCGTTAAATGAATCTGGCTTCCCCATTGAGTTTGCTCATCAGAAGGTCGTAAAATGGGATCACGTGACCCCAGGGACACTGCGACCGTCATAAACATGAGTCAGTTGCCAAGTGCCTGAATTTTGATCACGTAACCATAGGGATGCTGCAACGGTCATAAGTGTGAAAAACGGTCATAAGTGACTTTTCCCCGTGTCATTGTAACTTTGAAAGATTAATAAACGAATGTTGTAAGTCCCAAAAATTGCTTTTTCAACCTGGACTTTCTTTGTTTTTTTCCTTGAAGAGGTTTCACTTCCAAGAGGCTTCTTCAGTTCTGACTGAACCATTCACCATTCAGTCAGAACTGAAGAAGCTTCTTGGATTAGAAGCAAAACCTCTTCAAGGGAAAAATAAAACCAAATAAATTTTAGCTGCCTTTTGAAAAAAGCACCTTTGGGACAACCATGACCCGGATGACTGAGGATCCCCATTGACGTTGTAAGTCGAGGACTATCTATATTCCATTTCTTCTCTCTTTGTTCCTGAATATATTTAATTTTCTTGCTCACACCATGTGGCAAGGAATTCCACAAGCACATTAGCTGATGATCTGCACCTGATCGCGAATTGAGCGATTCATTCTTAATTTTACAAAGTCCTTCGGTCCCGAAGCTATTGCTCCAAAATCATCTGCTGAAGGCTTTCACCCAATGGACCTTTTATTTATTTCTTGCTGTGGACAGACAAGAAAAACTTGATCTTCAAACAAACCAACCTCCCCCGAGGCACAAATGACCAGGTTCAACTTATCCTACAGACACATGATATGGAGACACCATTCTCTGGAGAGGGATTTCATTCTGAAAAAGCTGGAAGGAAAGAGAAGAAGAAGAAGAAGAAGAAGAGGGCAACCACCCAATGATTTGGAAAACTCAGTTACAGCATTGAGGGAGGCACCACTGATGACTTGAAGGACCATGTTGGGGACAGAGCTTCACAGAGACTTGAAGGACCATGTTGGGGACAGAGCTTCACAGAGATTTGAAGGACCAAGTTAGGTCAGATCTTCATAGAGACTTGAAGGATCAGATATGGGGCAGATCTTCACCAAGACTTGAAGGACCAAGTTAGGTCAAATCTTCACAGAGACTTGAAGGACTAGAACTCACCGTCTCTTGGTAATTGGCCCAAACTCACTGAATTGACTTTCATATCTAAGGCAGGACTAGAATTCACCGTCTCCTGGTGATTGGCCCAAAGTCACTCAGTTGATTTCATGCCTAAAATAGAACTAGAATTCACCATCTCCAGGTGATTGCCCCAAAGCCACTTTGTTGGCTTTCCTGTCTAAGGCAGGACTAGAACTCATCATCTCCTGGTGATTGGCTGAAATTCACTGAATTGACTTTCCTGCCTAAAGTGGAACTAGAACTCACAGTCTCCTGGTGATTGGCTCAAAGTCACTCAATTGGCTTTCCTGCCTAAAGTGGAACTAGAACTCACAGTCTCCTGGTGATTGGCTCAAAGTCACTGAATTGACTTTCATGCCTAAAGTGGAACTAGAACTCACAGTCTCCTGGTGATTGGCTCAAAGTCACTCAATTGGCTTTCCTGCCTAAAGTGGAACTAGAACTCACAGTCTCCTGGTGATTGGCTCAAAGTCACTGAATTGACTTTCATGCCTAAAGTGGAACTAGAACTCACAGTCTCCTGGTGATTGGCTCAAAGTCACTCAATTGGCTTTCCTGCCTAAAGTGGAACTAGAACTCACAGTCTCCTGGTGATTGGCTCAAAGTCACTCAATTGGCTTTCCTGCCTAAAGTGGAACTAGAACTCACTGTCTCCTGGTGATTGGCTCAAAGTCACTCAATTGGCTTTCCTGCCTAAAGTGGAACTAGAACTCACAGTCTCCTGGTGATTGGCTCAAAGTCACTCAATTGGCTTTCCTGCCTAAAGTGGAACTAGAACTCACTGTCTCCTGGTGATTGGCCCAAAGTCACTCAATTGGCTTTCCTGCCTAAAGTGGAACTAGAACTCACAGTCTCCTGGTGATTGGCTCAAAGTCACTGAATTGACTTTCCTGCCTAAAGTGGAACTAGAACTCACAGTCTCCTGGTGATTGGCTCAAAGTCACTCAATTGGCTTTCCTGCCTAAAGTGGAACTAGAACTCACTGTCTCCTGGTGATTCGCCCAAAGTCACTCAATTGGCTTTCCTGCCTAAAGTGGAACTAGAACTCACAGTCTCCTGGTGATTGGCTCAAAGTCACTCAATTGGCTTTCCTGCCTAAAGTGGAACTAGAACTCACAGTCTCCTGGTGATTGGCTCAAAGTCACTCAATTGGCTTTCCTGCCTAAAGTGGAACTAGAACTCACAGTCTCCTGGTGATTGGCTCAAAGTCACTCAATTGGCTTTCCTGCCTAAAGTGGAACTAGAACTCACAGTCTCCTGGTGATTGGCTCAAAGTCACTCAATTGGCTTTCCTGCCGAAAGTGGAACTAGAACTCACAGTCTCCTGGTGATTGGCTCAAAGTCACTCAATTGGCTTTCCTGCCTAAAGTGGAACTAGAACTCACTGTCTCCTGGTGATTGGCCCAAAGTCACTCAATTGGCTTTCCTGCCTAAAGTGGAACTAGAACTCACTGTCTCCTGGTGATTAGCCCAAACTCACTCAATTGGCTTTCCTGCCTAAAGTGGAACTAGAACTCACTGTCTCCTGGTGATTGGCTCAAAGTCACTCAATTGGCTTTCCTGCCTAAAGTGGAACTAGAACTCACAGTCTCCTGGTGATTAGCCCAAACTCACTGAATTGACTTTCGTGCCTAAAGTGGAACTAGAACTCACAGTCTCCTGGTGATTGGCCCAAAGTCACTCAATTGGCTTTCCTGCCTAAAGTGGAACTAGAACTCACAGTCTCCTGGTGATTGGCTCAAAGTCACTCAATTGGCTTTCCTGCCTAAAGTGGAACTAGAACTCACAGTCTCCTGGTGATTGGCCCAAAGTCACTCAATTGGCTTTCCTGCCTAAAGTGGAACTAGAACTCACTGTCTCCTGGTGATTGGCCCAAAGTCACTCAATTGGCTTTCCTGCCTAAAGTGGAACTAGAACTCACAGTCTCCTGGTGATTAGCCCAAACTCACTGAATTGACTTTCATGCCTAAAGTGGAACTAGAACTCACTGTCTCCTGGTGATTCGCCCAAAGTCACTCAATTGGTTTTCCTGCCTAAAGTGGAACTAGAACTCACAGTCTCCTGGTGATTGGCTCAAAGTCACTCAATTGGCTTTCCTGCCTAAAGTGGAACTAGAACTCACAGTCTCCTGGTGATTAGCCCAAACTCACTGAATTGGCTTTCCTGCCTAAAGTGGAACTAGAACTCACAGTCTCCTGGTGATTGGCTCAAAGTCACTCAATTGGCTTTCCTGCCTAAAGTGGAACTAGAACTCACAGTCTCCTGGTGATTAGCCCAAACTCACTGAATTGGCTTTCCTGCCTAAAGTGGAACTAGAACTCACAGTCTCCTGGTGATTGGCTCAAAGTCACTCAATTGGCTTTCCTGCCTAAAGTGGAACTAGAACTCACAGTCTCCTGGTGATTGGCTCAAAGTCACTGAATTGACTTTCATGCCTAAAGTGGAACTAGAACTCACAGTCTCCTGGTGATTGGCTCAAAGTCACTCAATTGGCTTTCCTGCCTAAAGTGGAACTAGAACTCACAGTCTCCTGGTGATTAGCCCAAACTCACTGAATTGGCTTTCCTGCCTAAAGTGGAACTAGAACTCACAGTCTCCTGGTGATTGGCTCAAAGTCACTCAATTGGCTTTCCTGCCTAAAGTGGAACTAGAACTCACAGTCTCCTGGTGATTGGCTCAAAGTCACTGAATTGACTTTCATGCCTAAAGTGGAACTAGAACTCACAGTCTCCTGGTGATTGGCTCAAAGTCACTGAATTGACTTTCATGCCTAAAGTGGAACTAGAACTCACAGTCTCCTGGTGATTGGCTCAAAGTCACTCAATTGGCTTTCCTGCCTAAAGTGGAACTAGAACTCACAGTCTCCTGGTGATTGGCTCAAAGTCACTCAATTGGCTTTCCTGCCTAAAGTGGAACTAGAACTCACTGTCTCCTGGTGATTGGCTCAAAGTCACTCAATTGGCTTTCCTGCCTAAAGTGGAACTAGAACTCACAGTCTCCTGGTGATTGGCTCAAAGTCACTCAATTGGCTTTCCTGCCGAAAGTGGAATTAGAACTCACAGTCTCCTGGTGATTGGCTCAAAGTCACTCAATTGGCTTTCCTGCCTAAAGTGGAACTAGAACTCACTGTCTCCTGGTGATTGGCCCAAAGTCACTCAATTGGCTTTCCTGCCTAAAGTGGAACTAGAACTCACTGTCTCCTGGTGATTAGCCCAAACTCACTGAATTGGCTTTCCTGCCTAAAGTGGAACTAGAACTCACTGTCTCCTGGTGATTGGCTCAAAGTCACTCAATTGGCTTTCCTGCCTAAAGTGGAACTAGAACTCACTGTCTCCTGGTGATTGGCTCAAAGTCACTCAATTGGCTTTCCTGCCTAAAGTGGAACTAGAACTCACTGTCTCCTGGTGATTGGCTCAAAGTCACTCAATTGGCTTTCCTGCCTAAAGTGGAACTAGAACTCACTGTCTCCTGGTGATTGGCCCAAAGTCACTCAATTGGCTTTCCTGCCTAAAGTGGAACTAGAACTCACTGTCTCCTGGTGATTAGCCCAAACTCACTGAATTGACTTTCGTGCCTAAAGTGGAACTAGAACTCACAGTCTCCTGGTGATTGGCCCAAAGTCACTCAATTGGCTTTCCTGCCTAAAGTGGAACTAGAACTCACAGTCTCCTGGTGATTGGCTCAAAGTCACTCAATTGGCTTTCCTGCCTAAAGTGGAACTAGAACTCACTGTCTCCTGGTGATTGGCTGAAACTCACTGAATTGACTTTTATGCCTAAAGTGGAACTAGAATTCACCATCTCCTGGTGATAGGCCCAATGCCACTCAGTTGGCTTTCATATCTAAGGCAGGACTAGAGCTCTCCGTCTCCTGGTTTTTAAGCCAGCACCTTAATCATCACGGGATTTTGAAGTGTGCCAGCTGAGCTAAAGTAAAGCCATCCAAACTCCTCTTGTTTGCTCTACACCAGGGGTGTCCAAACTTGGGAACTTTAAGACTTGTGGACTTCAACTCCCAGAATTCCCCAGCCAGCCAGCATGGCTGGCTGGTGAATTCTAGGAGTTGAAGTCCACAAGTCTTAAAGTTGCCAACTTTGGACACCCCTGCTCTACACAAACAGCCCCTCCGTCAACAGCTTTCTTTTACCTGCCTGGGAGGAAATACAAGGATTTGGAAATATATTTTTCTTTTCTCTCTCCCCCCGCTCCAATCTTCCTTATCTGAAACTCAAGCTCCATCCCACTTCAAAGCTAAGCAATAATATTTTTCGTGTTCTTACGGATCCAAGTCCTGTTGCGGGAAGACAAATAGAGTATTTCCCAATTCTTCTTCAAAGCGAGAGGCTGTGTGTTGACTTTGGACCTGAAAGCGAACGGCCACATCATCCAAAAGTCCTTGAGTTACAGCCGCGGAGCCGGATGTAAACCACAATGATTCATATTCCTCTTTGACGCACCGCTCTCCTTGACCTTCTTTTTCTCTTTCAACAAAAATCGGGATCTAGGGCAAGGGAGACCGACTAAAATGTCCTCCAAGGGTGACCACAATTGAGAGCA
This sequence comes from Natrix helvetica, assembly GCF_964273705.1. NCBI lineage: Eukaryota > Metazoa > Chordata > Lepidosauria > Squamata > Natricidae > Natrix > Natrix helvetica. Next base: position 2,902,470 of record NC_138550.1, on the reverse strand, counting down.
GAATTGTCGTTGCTAAGCGAGGCGGTGGCGAAGTGAGTTTTGCTTCACTTGACAAGCTTTTTTTTTTTTTTGGGCATGGGGTGTTAGGCAAATCCCTTGCCGTCGTTAAGCGAGAAGCATGGTTGTTAAGTGAATCTGGCTTCCCCGTGGACAATGAGCGTCAGAAGGTTTCACAAGGGGATCCGGTAATCTCTGGACGTTGCAACCGTCGTAAGTACATGCCAGTTGCCAGGCGTCTCTGAATTTTGAACATGTGACCGTGGGGATGCTGCAACGGTCGTAAGTGTGAAAAACGGTCGCAAGTCGCCTCTTTCAGTGTCACTGTCACTAGGTTGTAGATATTGTAACTATCTATTTTTATAGATATAGACCAGGGGTCCCCAAACTTGTAAGACTTGTGGACTTTAACTAGAACTAGAAATTCCCAGGACTAGAACTCCCGGGTGCCTGGCTTTTAACCTGATGCCTTAACCACTAGACCAGGGATTTCAAAACCTGGCAACTTGAAGACTTGTGGACTTCAACTAGAACTAGAACTCCCAGGACTAGAACTCCAGGAGCCTGGCTTCTAGCCTTGTGCCTTAGCCAGTATACCAAGAGTCTCCAAATTGAGTCTTATGGACTTCAACTAGAACTGGAATTCCGAGGACTAGAACTCCCAGCTCCCAGCTTCTAGTCTCATGCCTTAACCATTATACCAGGGATCAATAAACCTGGCAACTTTAAGACTTAAGCTAGAACTAGAACTCCCAGTTGCCTAGGTCAGAGGTCTCCAAATCTGGCACCTTTAAGACTACTTGCAGACTTCACCTAAAACTAGAACTCCCAGGACTGGAATTCCCAGGTGCCTGGCTTTTAACCTCCCAGGGGTCTGGAAACTTGGTAACTTTAAGCCATGCTGGCTGGCTGCAGAATTCTGGGAGTTGAAGTCCACAAGTCTTAAAGTTGCCAAGTTTGAAGACCTCTGTTATAGATGTTTTAAAGGTGTAAATATTTTTATAGGTATGTTTTATGGAAATGGATCCCTATTTCTGTAGAATTATAGAATTGGAAAGCTCCAATTGGGTATTGGATGCATGGAGCCCTGCAGGATGCATCTCCCAAATATTTTTTGGTGGTCTGGGGTCATCTGGGGTCATCAAAAAAAGTTAAGCTGGTAATGCAGCATCCATCTGGGTTTTTTAAAAAAATCCCTTCGTGGACATCCATCTATGGAGATTCTCCCTCTTCCAGGTCACGGTTGTCCCCAAAATGCTTTTTCAAGAAACAACTTTCTTCATTTTTTCTTGAAGAGGTTCCGCTTCCCACCGAAGAAGCTTTTCCCGTTCTAGCAGAATGGTGGAGAATGGATTTATATTCCTCGCAGTCATCTGGTCATTAGTACTCTCTGTGAGAGTTGTTGAGGAGGCCACTTGGACTTCGAAGTTCACGTTCCGGATAGAGAGGCCCACTGGTTTGGAAGAGGGGTCAAAAAAGAGACCATCTACAATTAAGACTGAACACCCCTCTTAATAGAGGGGGTGGGGGTACGACACCCCCATCTCCTGTTTACAACACAGTCCTTTCAGCACTTCCAAGAAGGCTCCACACCCATTTGCACCCTGAAAACACAAATAAACCTCCAAGTGGCTTCAATGACCCTCTTTCTCAAACTTGGCGACTTTAAGTCCTGTGGACTTCAACTCCCAGAATCCCCCAGCCAGCATAGCTGGCTGGGGAATTCTGGGAGTTGAAGTCCACAGGACTTAAAGTCGCCAAGTTTGAGAAACACTGCAAAAGGATGCAAATTGACCAGCTGTCTGCAAGGAGAACCAATCCTTCCATTTTCCATCCTTCAGTTAGAACAGGAGAAGCTTCTTGGAAGAGAAGCGAAATGTCTTCAAGAAAAAAAGACAGCCTATTAACGGAGAACCGATTTCTGTGGTAGCTCTGAAGTTGTCCTCCATTTTTTGATCTGCCTGAGAGCTGATCTGGCGGCGGGATGGACAACTCCTAAAACAAGTCTGCTTCCTCTCGAAGAGTTGATGACAGATTTTCCATTTCCCCAAAATTGCCAATTCTCAAAAGGCCAAAGTTCTGCTTTCATCTTTGCTGGAACTGTTACGTTAGATGACTGACTAAATTTGCGGATGATACTAAGCTGTCAGGAATAGCCAACACCCCTAGAAGATAGGCTCAACGTGGATCTGGACAGACTTGAACCCTGGGCCCTATCTAACAAAATGAAATTCAATGTAGAGAAAAGTCAAGTCCTACACTTAGGTAAGAAAAAGAAAAAGTACACATATAGACTGGGTGAATCCAGGCTTAATAGAAGCGACTATGAGGGGGATCTTGGGAGTCTTAATAGACAACCAGCTAAATAGGAGCCAGCTGTCTGCAGCGGCAGCCAAAAAAGCCAACGCAATCCTAAAATGCATTAACAGAGGGATGCAATCAAGATCAAGGAAGGTACTAACACCACTCTATAAAGCCCTAGTAAGACCACACCGACTGCATCCAGTGTTGGTCACCACACTATAAAAAAGATGGTGAGACTCTTGAAAGAGTGCAGAGAAGAGCAACCAGGATGATTAGGGGACTGGAGGCTAAAATATATGAAGAACGGTTGCAGGAACTGGGCACGGCTAGTCTGGTGAAGAGAAGGACCAGGGGAGACATGAGAGCATCTTCCAATATTTGAGGGAGGGGCTGCCACAGAGAGGAAGGGGTCAAGCTATTTTCCAAAGCACCTGAAGGCCGGACAAGGAATAATGGATGGAAACTGACCAAGGGGAGATTCAACCTGGAAATAAGGAGGAATTTCCTGACAGTGAGAACAATCAATCCATGGAACAGAAGTTGCCTTCAGAAGTTGTGGAGGCTTCATCCCTGGAGGCTTTCAAGAAGAGACTGGACTGCCATCTGTCAGAAATGGTGTAGGGTCTCCTGCTTGGGCAGGGGGTTAGACTAGATGACCTCCAAGGTCCCTTCCAACTCTCTTAACCTGGATATTTATTTGATTCCTAGGAAAAACGTCCTTTTGCTTCGTGATTTAACTTTAACGCTATTCTTAATTCCACATATCTGCTTCTGCTGATATCAATGGGTTCCTTTCAGAGAGAGAGAAAAAAAAATAAAGAAGGAAAGAGAGGATTAAATCTTTGTCAAGGGAGATCAGGAGAATTAACGCTGCGGTCAGAAACAGAAGGGTTTTCAACCTCAGCCAAGGAAGAAAAAATATTCACACACACACAAACACACACACACACACACACACACACACACCGCTTTAAAAGCAACCACTTTTCTCCCGTAGAGTCGGTGAGGGAATGAAGAGAAAACATTTGCCTCATGACAGGTAATCCTTCTCTTAGGACAGTGACCGTCATAAAGAGAGCCACCCATGCGACCGACCTGATCTTACCGCCTTTTCTGCAGCAGTTGCTAAGCAAACGCCACAGTCGTTAAGTGAACCCATGATTCTCTATGGCAGGGGTCCCCAACCCTGGGCCGCAAACTGGGGCATGCCAGAATGCACAAACAAATTTTAATTTTATTTTAAAGTAGCCGGATACCCATGCTCCACTACGAAACTATGTGATCCGGCTTGCTAAACCGATACTTACAGATTGAAAAATAATGAGTAGTTACGATAGGACTCTCCTCTCCCCTTCTCTCCCTCAGGCTTGCCCCATAGAGTCCTCTCCTATCTTATCCTCTTCCTTCCCTCAGGCTGGCCCCATAGATCTTCTCCTATCCCCTTCTTTCCCTCAGGCTTGCCCCAGAGAAGCCTCTCCTATCTTATCCCCTTCCGTCCCTCAGTCTGGGCCCATTGATCTTCTCCTATCCCCTTCTTTCCCTCAGGCTTGCCCCAGAGAAGCCTCTCCTATCTTATCTCCTTCCGTCCCTCAGTCTGGCCCTGTTGATCCTCATCTATCACCTTCTTTCCCTCAGGCTTGCCCCATAGAGGCCTCTCCTATCTTATCCCCTTCTCTCCCTCACTTTAACCCCCTAGCATCAGAGCATTTTTCAGGTGGGGATGGGGAGTAGAATGTCTAAACTTCCAGCTGGATGAGTCACCCACTGACCACGCCCACGCCCAAGTGGCAGTAGGAACTGAGTTCTTTTCAGGTGGGGAGGGGGAGTAAAACATCTAACTCCTTGGCCTCAGACCGTATTAACAATAATATAAGAAATACTAATGATCTGATGGTCATTTCAAAAAATCCTTTCTTAGCGAGCACCTAGAAGCCAAGAGCAGTGGCGTAGCGTGGGGGGTGCAGGGGGGGCCGGCCGCACCGGGCGCAACATCTGGGGGGGCGCCCTGACTCGCCCTGCGCCGCCCTTTGCCGGACTGTGGCCGTCTCTTTCCTCCCGAGGAGGAGCTCGAAGGGCAGCGGGAAAAGGCTCGACTGAAGGGAAGCAGGTGCCGCGGGGGTGGGAGGCGCACCGGGGGCTTCGGGAAGGCGCCGGCTTCCTGGGGCGCTCCAGGCGGAGCCGAAGGAGAGCGGCGCTGCGCTGCGCTCCGTCTGCCCGCCGCTGCAACGCCACCGCGTCCTCCCGCTCCGCCTGGAGCGCCCCGGGAAGCCGGCGCCTTCCCGAAGCCCCCGGTGCGCCTCCCACCCCCGCGGCACCTGCTTCCCTTCAGTCGAGCCTTTTCCCGCTGCCCTTCGAGCTCCTCCTCGGGAGGAAGGCAGGAGGCCAGCATGGAGAGCCTCACTTGATTGATGCCGACCCAGGGGCAGCTGCAGTCGGGCCGCCCTCGCTTTAGGGGGCGCAAATTACTTGCCTTGCCCCGGGTGCTGACAACCCACGCTACGCCACTGGCCAAGAGGAACATATGTGCCGAATTTCAAGTTTGTAGGCTTTATGGTTCGGGAGACTTTGTGATGATCCGTGAGTGGTATTTGGCTTTTATATATATAGATTTCGTTTTTAATTTTTATCGAAGGATGGACAGGAGACTATTCCAAGCATGCTTAAAATTCATTTGTTGATGATTGACCCACTAAGTTGGAAGCTGGTTCCAAGCCTCCATTGTTCTTTCCGTGAAGTCAATCTTTCTAACGTGAATTTTGAACTTCTGTCCCGTCGGTTAGAGGTTGTTCTTGATTTTTGCTTAATACTTTTGGGAAAGCGAAGGAATCTGTCTTTTGGAACTTAATTCACACCCTTTCCCTCTTCCTTTTCACCCATCAACGTCATTTAAAAGAACAAACGGCGCTTTTGTCCGGAAAGCGAGTCTCTTCTTGCAAAGCATTTGAATCCACTGAACACGTTTATTTTGCTAACAAAGATAAAATACCAAACCTGTTGATAACTCCGTTGTTGGGGCCTGTTTTCACGACATGGGTAAAGTTACTTAACCACGGATGACATCATATGCGTTGATTCCTGTCCAAAAATTGTCACATGGAAGGCCCCACCCATTGCACGCTTATGGGCATTGGAGAAAAAGCCGCCAATTTTATTCCCAGTCTGGATCTTCAAAATAAATGAAGAAGAAGGGGAAAAACCTCACTCGACAGTGCACAAATTATCCAAATTGTCCAAATTTGGGGAAGCACTTTTACAATTCAAACAGCGTGCAAAGAAAAAAAGAAAAAGAAAACCCCAAGGAAAGAAATAAGAGTGTGTGTGTGTGTGTGTGTGTGTGTGTGTGTGTCTGTCTGTCTGTCTTTGGGGTTTCCTCCCTGATTTAATCTCCTTCCTCTGCCTGGGATTCTGGTCGGAATAGAAACTTTATCAGGGAGACTTTTAACATTTGGTCCTCTATATATTAATTTTAACGAGGGAGTGCATTTTTGTTATGTTTAAGTTTCTGCTGCTCCTTTTCACAAACTTTCCTTCTTAATTCGCTTGAGAGTCATGATTTAATCTGATTTTAATTATGCTTTTTTTTTAAAGCCTTGCACGGGTAGTCCTTGATTTACAAACGTTCATTTAGGGACTATTCAAAGTCGCACCAGCATTGAAAAAGTGGCTTACGGTTGGTTTCTCACACTTACGTCTCCTGCAGCATCCCTGGGTCACATGATTAAATTCGGGCGCTTGGCAACTGGCTCATGTCAATCAGTCAGAATAGAGATGGAAGGGACCTTGGAGGTCTTCTAGTCTGAACCACTGCTCAAGCAGGAAACCCTATACCATTTCAGACAAATGGTTGTCCTTAAAAATATCCAGTGTTGGAGCATTTACAACTTCTGGTGGCAAGTTGTTCCGCTGGTTAATTGCCCTCGCTGTCAGGAAGATTCTCCTTAATTCCAGGTTGCTTCTCTCCTTGATTAGTTTCCATCCGTTGCTTTTTGTCCTGCCTTCTGATACTTTGGAGAATAATTTGACCCCCTCCTCTTCTTTGGGGCAACCCCTGAGATATTGGAAGATGCTATCATGTCTCCCCTAGTCCTTCTTTTCATTAAACTAGACATACCCAGTTCCTGCAACCGTTCTTCATATGTCTTAGCCTCCAGGCCTTTAAACAACTTCGTTGCTCTTCTCTGCACCTTTTCCAAAGTCTCAGCAACTTTTTTGTAACGTGGTGACCAAAACTAGATGCAGCATTCAAGGTGAAGTCTTACATTACATTATATTAGAAAACATAATCAAATAATAGAGTTGGAAGGGACCTTGGAGGTCTTCTAGTCGAACCCCCTGCTCAAGCAGGAAACCCTACACCCCTTCAGACAATTTCCTCTTGCAAACCTCCAGGGATGGAGCATCTGCAACTTCTGGTGGCAAGTAGTTCCACTGGTCAATTGTCCTCACTGTTAGGAATTCCCTCCTTAGTTCTAGGTTGCTTCTCTCCTTGATTAGTTTCCATCCTTTGCGTCTTGTCCTGCCTTCAGGGGCTTTGGTGAATGTTTAAACTGCTGTGATTCACTTAACAACTGTGGCAAGAAAGGTCATAAAGTGAGGCAAAACTCACTTAACAACTTTCTTGCTTGGCCATGGAAATTTTGGGCTCAGCAGTGGTCGTAAGCCGACAACTGCCTGTATATTTGGAGATCTTCACAATGTGTATGAATTGCCTTCGACCCACGGTAAATTTGGGGCTGTGAATTGTGGTTAGTTTTGTGTGGCGTGGGTATGTTGTGTGATGTGTCACACGATCACAGGCAATATGTTTTCAACACCACAAAATGTGTCCGAACAGCTGCATGATGTTAGATTGTTGTGCTTTTTCTTCTTCTTGTGGTGCTGGTACATTTCATTAGAAAGGAAGTGTAGACAAAACACAATTATTTTTGCACTTGGAGAGCATCAGGAATGTTTGGGGGGGGAAACTTAAACCAGATGCTCTCACAGATGTTTTGTGGTGAGGAGGTGGAAATCAGTTTCACCCTTAAACAACAAGATATGAAATTAATATAGAATAGAATAGAATAGAATAGAAATTCTATTCTATTCTATTCCATTCCATTCCATTCCATATTCTATTCTATTCTATTCTATTCTATTCTCTATTCTATTATAGAAGTGCACCGATCTCACCATTTTTTGCATCGGAAGAGCCCGGGATCCTTGCAAGGGAAATGGGATCATGTGTGCGGGAGGCTCCTCAGCTCCAGCCTAAGATCAGCGCAGCCGCAGTCCCCTTCATGTTGGCTCAGGAAGGAGGGGAATGGGACCACGTGTGCAGGGGAAGGGGACCGCGGCTGCGCTGATCTGAGGCTAGCGCTGAGGAGCCTCCTGCACACGTGGTCCCATTCCCCTTGCAAGGATCCCGGGCTCGCGCGATGCAAAAAATGCCTAGGTAACATCATCAGTGCTAAAAGGGAGTGGGGGGGGGGGGAGGAGGAGAAAGGAGAAGTTTCTCTTCTCAGAAATGTCTTCTCAGTGGAGCTGCGGCAGCCTGCCTGTCCCTTTCTGACATTTCTGAGAAGAGAAACTTCTCCGGTTGGGCTGCGCCCGTGCGATCGGAGCAACCACGCGGTTTGATGACATCATCAGCCTCACCAGCCATAAACCACACCGCACGTCACTGAATAGAATAGAGAATAGAATAGAATATGGAATGGAATGGAATGGAATGGAATGGAATGGAATAGAACAGAACAGAACAGAACAGAATGGAGAATGGAGAATGGAGAATGGAATAGAATAGGGAATAGAATAGAATAGAATAGAATAGAATAGAATAGGAATAGGAATAGGAATAGGAATAGGAATAGGAATAGGAATAGGAATAGGAATAGGAATAGAGAATAGAGAATGGGATGGGATGGAATGGAATAGTATAGAATACAATACAATAGAACAGAACAGAATAGAATAGAGAATGGAGAATGGAATGGAATGGAATAGGGAATAGAATAGAATAGGAATAGGAATAGGAATAGAGAATGGAATGTAATGGAATAGAATAGAATAGAATAGAATAGAATATGGAATGGAATGGAATGAAATGGAATAGAACAGAACAGAACGGAGAACGGAGAACGGAATATGGAATGGAATGGAATAGAATAGAATAGAATATGGAACGGAACAGAACAGAACGGAACCTTGGAGGTCTTCTAGTCTAGCCCCCTGTTCAAGGAGGAGAACCTACAGACAAGTGACTGTCCAATCTCTTCTTAAAAACCTCCAGTGTTGGAGCACCCACAACTTCTGGTGGCAAGCTGTTCCACTGATTATTTGTCCTCACTGTCAGGAAGTTTCTCCTTAATTTCAGGTTGCTTCTCTGCTTAGCTGGTTTCCATCCATTGTTTCAAAATCGCATTTGCAAGAGGCTTGACTTGGAACAGGTGAAATCCTACAACAATGGTTTTAAAACCATCCAGTTTTGGTCGCCACGATGTAAAAAAGATGTGGAGACTCCAGAAAGAGTGCAGAGAAGAGCAACAAAGAGGATGAGGGGACTGGAGGCTCAAACATATGAAGAACGGTTGCAGGAATTTTGGGTATGTCTAGTCTAATGAAGAGAAGGACTAGGGGAGACATGATAGCATCTTCCAATATCTCAGAGGTTGCCACAAAGAAGAGGGAGTCAAACTATTCTCCAAGGCACCTGAGGGTAGAACAAGAAGTGATGGATGGAAACTAATCAAGGAGAGAAGCAACTTAGAACTAAGGAGAAATTTTCTTGACAGTTAGAACAATGAATCAGTGGAATGACTTGCCACCAGAAGTTGTGAAGAAGAGATTGGATAACCATTTGTCTGAAGTGGTGTAGGGTTTCCTGCCTGAGCAAGGTGTTGGACTAGAAGACCTTCAAGGTCCCTCCCGACTCCGTTACTCTGACATCCGAATCAAACGTCCACATCGTCCACCCCCATATTCCTTGGGAAGGATTCGTGAGGATAAAAATGCCAGATCCAGTCTAATCATCATACGGCTGACTGTGTGACGAATCATGATAGCAAAGTTATTGTTATTATTATGAATAGCTGTGTCTAGAGGCAATTCTGTCTTCCCACAGGAAATTCTCATTTATGGCTTATGTGTAGAGATGTCTCCAGTTCTGATGTCAAGGTTAGTGATAAAACCGGGGCAACCAAAGCTCATTTTAGAAACATTCCCGAAATTCAGATGAGGTTGCAGATTGAATGAACAATGAGCAATTCCAATTAGCCATTCAAAATGGGTATTTTCCCGAGAAAACTATTTGCATAAAGAAATTCCAGGAAACTGTTTCCTATATCCTGCTGCTCAGATCTCAAGGAAGATGCCAAGAGGTTAGGTCCTTGACTATGATCATACATGAGCCCTAAAAGGCTGGGAAAAAAAGTGACTTCTGACCAGTTTCACACATACGACCATTGCAGTATCCCCGTGGTGGTCACGATCAAAATTCGGCCGCTTGGCAACTGGCATGTACTTATGACAGTTGCATTGATCTGGGACCTTCTCAGTTGGTTCCCGAGAAGCAAAATCAATGGGAGAGCTGGATTTCCTTAATGACGGCAGCGGTTCGCTTAACAACGGTGGCACAAAAGGTCATGAAATGGGGCAAAACTCAGTTAACAACTGCCCTGCTTAACGTGAAGGAAATTTTGGACTCAACTGTGGTCGTAAGTCAAGTCCTGACCTGTACGGTAAACAAAATAAATGAGCAAATAATTAACTTACCTATTTACTTACCTAATTTATATCCCGCCTTTATTATTTTTATAAACAACTCAAGGTAGTGAACGTATCTGATTCCTCCTATTTTCCTCACAACAACAATCTGTGAGGTGAGTTGGATTGAGAGAGAATGACTGGCCCAAAGTCACCCAGCTGGCTTTCATGGCTAAGGCAGGACTAGAACTCACCGTCTCCTGGTGATTGGCCCAAAGTCACCCAGCTGGCTTTCATGGCTAAGGCAGGACTAGAACTCACCGTCTCCTGGTGATTGGCCCAAAGTCACCCAGCCGGCTTTCATGGCTAAGGCAGGACTAGAACTCACCGTCTCCTGGTGATTGGCCCAAAGTCACCCAGCCGGCTTTCATGGCTAAGGCGGGACTAGAACTCACCGTCTCCTGGTGATTGGCCCAAAGTCACCCAGCCGGCTTTCATGGCTAAGGCGGGACTAGAACTCACCGTCTCCTGGTGATTGGCCCAAAGTCACCCAGCCGGCTTTCATGGCTAAGGCAGGACTAGAACTCACCATCTCCTGGTAATTGGCCCAAAATCACCCAGATGGCTTTCATGGCTAAGGCCGGACTAGAACTCACTATCTTCTGGTGATTGGCTCACCCAATTGGCTTTCATGGCTAAGGCAGGACTAGAACTCCCTGTCTCTTGGTGATTGGCCCAAAGTCACCCAGCTGGCTTTCATATCTAAAGTGAGGCTAGAACTCACAATCTCCTGGTGATTGGCCCAAAGTCTTCCAGCTGGCTTTCATAACCAAGGCAGAACTAGAACTCCCTGTCTCCTGGTGATTTACGCAGTGTCACCCAGCTGGCTTTCATGCCTAAGGCAGGACTAGAACTCACTATTTCCTAGTGATTGGCTCACCCAATTGGCTTTCATGGCTAAGGCAGGACTAGAACTCCCTGTCTCTTGGTGATTGGCCCAAAGTCACCCAGCTGGCTTTCATATCTAAAGTGAGGCTAGAACTCACAATCTCCTGGTGATTGGCCCAAAGTCTTCCAGCTGGCTTTCATAACCAAGGCAGAACTAGAACTCACTGCCTCCTGGAGATTGGCCCAAGGTCACCCAGCCAGTTTTCAGACCTACGGTGGGACTAGAACTCCCACTCTCCCAGTTTGGCCTTAACCAACAGATCAAACAGGCTCTAATTTAGTCTAATCCAATCTCAAATTCAGCCATTACGCACTGAGGGAGAAAAGCCAATTTTGTTTCGAATGGAAATATCCGCTTGGGGGAATAGAATGTCCTTGAACAAATTGTTTGCCCTCATCCTGCGCAGAAAATATCCACCAGTCCTCCATCAATCAATCATTTGCTTTTTGAAATGTATCAGAGAGGATTTCCCTCTCCATAAATCAAGAGGTGGCATCCTGGCTCTTTTTTAGCTATAAGGTGGCCAAATTGTGCGTGTGAATATCCCGCTTTTCATCAACCTTAGGAGTCTGCAACCTCAGTGGTTTCCTACACTGAAATTCCAACAGAAGGCCTAATTTTTCTCCGAGTAGGAAAACCTGAGCAACAACTCAGCTTCCAAACGTGTACCAAAAATAGCCAAAGAGAATTCCAGAGTTGGAAGGGACCTTGGAGGTCTTCTAATCCAACCCCTTGCTCAAGTAGGAAACACAATACATTTGACACAAAGGGTTGTCCGGTCTCTTCTTAAAAATAAGGAAGGAAGGAAGAATAGCAGAATAACAGAGTCGGAAGGGACCTTGGAGGTCTTCTAGTCCAACCCCCTGCTTAGGCAGGAGACCCTCCTCCATATATACTGACTGTAGTTTCTCCATCAGCTGCCATCCAATCTTCTCCCTTGGAGATAGGATAGGATAGGATAGGATAGAATAGCATAGGATGGAATGGAATGGAATAGAATAGAATAGAATTAGGAACAGGGAATAGGGAACAGGGAACAGGGAGCAGAATAGAGAATGGAATGGAATAGAATGGAATGGAATGGAATGGAATGGAATGGAATGGAAGGGAAGGGAAGGGAATAGGAATAGGAATAGGAATAGGAATAGGGAATGGAATGGAATGGAGTAGAATAGAATAGAATTAGGAACAGGGAATAGAGAATAGAATAGAATAGAAAACAGAGTTGGAAGGGACCTGGGAGGTCTTCTAATCCAACCCCCTGCTCAGGCAGGAGACCCTATATCATTCCAGACAAATGTTTGTCCAATCTCTTCTTAAAAACCTCCGGTGATAAGGAAGGAAGGAAGGAAGGAAGGAAGGAAGGAAGGAAGGAAGGAAGGAAGGAAGGAAGGAAGGAAGGAAGGAAGGAAGGATAGCAGAATGACAGAGATGAAAGGGACCTTGGAGGTCTTCTAGTCCAACCCCCTGCTCAGGCAGGAGACCCTATATCATTCCAGACAAATGTTTGTCCAATCTCTTCTTAAAAACCTCCGGTGATAAGGAAGGAAGGAAGGAAGGAAGGAAGGAAGGAAGGAAGGAAGGATAGCAGAATGACAGAGATGAAAGGGACCTTGGAGGTCTTCTAGTCCAACCCCCTGCTCAAGCAGGAGACCCTATCATTCCGGGCAAATGGTTATCCAATCTCTTCTTAAAAACCTCTGGTGATAAGGAAGGAAGGAAGGAAGGAAGGAAGGAAGGAAGGAAGGAAGGAAGGAAGGAAGGAAGGATTGCAGAATGACAGAGATGAAAGGGACCTTGGAGGTCTTCTAGTCCAACCCCCTGCTCAGGCAGGAGACCCTATATCATTCCAGACAAATGTTTGTCCAATCTCTTCTTAAAAACCTCCGGTGATAAGGAAGGAAGGAAGGAAGGAAGGAAGGAAGGAAGGAAGGAAGGAAGGAAGGAAGGAAGGATAGCAGAATGACAGAGATGAAAGGGACCTTGGAGGTCTTCTAGTCCAACCCCCTGCTCAGGCAGGAGACCCTATATCATTCCAGACAAATGTTTGTCCAATCTCTTCTTAAAAACCTCTGGTGATAAGGAAGGAAGGAAGGAAGGAAGGAAGGAAGGAAGGAAGGAAGGAAGGAAAGAAGGAAGGAAGGAAGGAAGGATAGCAGAATGACAGAGATGAAAGGGACCTTGGAGGTCTTCTAGTCCAACCCCCTGCTCAGGCAGGAGACCCTATATCATTCCAGACAAATGTTTGTCCAATCTCTTCTTAAAAACCTCTGGTGATAAGGAAGGAAGGAAGGAAGGAAGGAAGGAAGGAAGGAAGGAAGGAAGGAAGGAAGGAAGGAAGGAAGGATAGCAGAATGACAGAGATGAAAGGGACCTTGGAGGTCTTCTAGTCCAACCCCCTGCTCAGGCAGGAGACCCTATATCATTCCAGACAAATGTTTGTCCAATCTCTTCTTAAAAACCTCTGGTGATAAGGAAGGAAGGAAGGAAGGAAGGAAGGAAGGAAGGAAGGAAGGAAGGAAGGAAGGAAGGAAGGATAGCAGAATGACAGAGATGAAAGGGACCTTGGAGGTCTTCTAGTCCAACCCCCTGCTCAGGCAGGAGACCCTATATCATTCCGGACAAATGTTTGTCCAATCTCTTCTTAAAAACCTCTGGTGATAAGGAAGGAAGGAAGGAAGGAAGGAAGGAAGGAAGGAAGGAAGGAAGGAAGGAAGGAAGGAAGGAAGGATAGCAGAATGACAGAGATGAAAGGGACCTTGGAGGTCTTCTAGTCCAACCCCCTGCTCAGGCAGGAGACCCTATATCATTCCGGACAAATGTTTGTCCAATCTCTTCTTAAAAACCTCTGGTGATAAGGAAGGAAGGAAGGAAGGAAGGAAGGAAGGAAGGAAGGAAGGAAGGAAGGAAGGAAGGAAGGATAGCAGAATGACAGAGATGAAAGGGACCTGGGAGGTCTTCTAGTCCAACCCCCTGCTCAGGCAGGAGACCCTATATCATTCCAGACAAATGTTTGTCCAATCTCTTCTTAAAAACCTCCGGTGATAAGGAAGGAAGGAAGGAAGGAAGGAAGGAAGGAAGGAAGGAAGGAAGGAAGGATAGCAGAATGACAGAGATGAAAGGGACCTTGGAGGTCTTCTAGTCCAACCCCCTGCTCAGGCAGGAGACCCTATATCATTCCAGACAAATGTTTGTCCAATCTCTTCTTAAAAACCTCCGGTGATAAGGAAGGAAGGAAGGAAGGAAGGAAGGAAGGAAGGAAGGAAGGAAGGAAGGAAGGAAGGAAGGAAGGATAGCAGAATGACAGAGATGAAAGGGACCTTGGAGGTCTTCTAGTCCAACCCCCTGCTCAGGCAGGAGACCCTATATCATTCCAGACAAATGTTTGTCCAATCTCTTCTTAAAAACCTCCGGTGATAAGGAAGGAAGGAAGGAAGGAAGGAAGGAAGGAAGGAAGGAAGGAAGGAAGGAAGGAAGGAAGGAAGGATAGCAGAATGACAGAGATGAAAGGGACCTTGGAGGTCTTCTAGTCCAACCCCCTGCTCAGGCAGGAGACCCTATATCATTCCAGACAAATGTTTGTCCAATCTCTTCTTAAAAACCTCTGGTGATAAGGAAGGAAGGAAGGAAGGAAGGAAGGAAGGAAGGAAGGAAGGAAGGAAGGAAGGAAGGAAGGAAGGAAGGAAGGAAGGAAGGAAGGAAGGAAAGAAGGAAGGAAGGAAGGAAGGAAGGATAGCAGAATGACAGAGATGAAAGGGACCTTGGAGGTCTTCTAGTCCAACCCCCTGCTCAGGCAGGAGACCCTATATCATTCCAGACAAATGTTTGTCCAATCTCTTCTTAAAAACCTCTGGTGATAAGGAAGGAAGGAAGGAAGGAAGGAAGGAAGGAAGGAAGGAAGGAAGGAAGGAAGGAAGGAAGGAAGGAAGGAAGGAAGGATAGCAGAATGACAGAGATGAAAGGGACCTTGGAGGTCTTCTAGTCCAACCCCCTGCTCAGGCAGGAGACCCTATATCATTCCGGACAAATGTTTGTCCAATCTCTTCTTAAAAACCTCTGGTGATAAGGAAGGAAGGAAGGAAGGAAGGAAGGAAGGAAGGAAGGAAGGAAGGAAGGAAGGAAGGAAGGAAGGAAGGAAGGAAGGAAGGATAGCAGAATGACAGAGATGAAAGGGACCTTGGAGGTCTTCTAGTCCAACCCCCTGCTCAGGCAGGAGACCCTATATCATTCCGGACAAATGTTTGTCCAATCTCTTCTTAAAAACCTCTGGTGATAAGGAAGGAAGGAAGGAAGGAAGGAAGGAAGGAAGGAAGGAAGGAAGGAAGGAAGGAAGGAAGGAAGGAAGGAAGGATAGCAGAATGACAGAGATGAAAGGGACCTGGGAGGTCTTCTAGTCCAACCCCCTGCTCAGGCAGGAGACCCTATATCATTCCAGACAAATGTTTGTCCAATCTCTTCTTAAAAACCTCCGGTGATAAGGAAGGAAGGAAGGAAGGAAGGAAGGAAGGAAGGAAGGAAGGAAGGAAGGAAGGAAGGAAGGATAGCAGAATGACAGAGATGAAAGGGACCTTGGAGGTCTTCTAGTCCAACCCCCTGCTCAGGCAGGAGACCCTATATCATTCCAGACAAATGTTTGTCCAATCTCTTCTTAAAAACCTCCGGTGATAAGGAAGGAAGGAAGGAAGGAAGGAAGGAAGGAAGGAAGGAAGGAAGGAAGGAAGGAAGGAAGGAAGGAAGGAAGGATAGCAGAATGACAGAGATGAAAGGGACCTTGGAGGTCTTCTAGTCCAACCCCCTGCTCAGGCAGGAGACCCTATATCATTCCAGACAAATGTTTGTCCAATCTCTTCTTAAAAACCTCCGGTGATAAGGAAGGAAGGAAGGAAGGAAGGAAGGAAGGAAGGAAGGAAGGAAGGAAGGAAGGAAGGAAGGAAGGAAGGAAGGAAGGATAGCAGAATGACAGAGATGAAAGGGACCTTGGAGGTCTTCTAGTCCAACCCCCTGCTCAGGCAGGAGACCCTATATCATTCCAGACAAATGTTTGTCCAATCTCTTCTTAAAAACCTCCGGTGATAAGGAAGGAAGGAAGGAAGGAAGGAAGGAAGGAAGGAAGGAAGGAAGGAAGGAAGGAAGGATAGCAGAATGACAGAGATGAAAGGGACCTTGGAGGTCTTCTAGTCCAACCCCCTGCTCAGGCAGGAGACCCTATATCATTCCAGACAAATGTTTGTCCAATCTCTTCTTAAAAACCTCTGGTGATAAGGAAGGAAGGAAGGAAGGAAGGAAGGAAGGAAGGAAGGAAGGAAGGAAGGAAGGAAGGAAGGAAAGAAGGAAGGAAGGAAGGAAGGAAGGAAGGATAGCAGAATGACAGAGATGAAAGGGACCTTGGAGGTCTTCTAGTCCAACCCCCTGCTCAGGCAGGAGACCCTATATCATTCCAGACAAATGTTTGTCCAATCTCTTCTTAAAAACCTCTGGTGATAAGGAAGGAAGGAAGGAAGGAAGGAAGGAAGGAAGGAAGGAAGGAAGGAAGGAAGGAAGGAAGGAAGGAAGGAAGGCAGAATGACAGAGATGAAAGGGACCTTGGAGGTCTTCTAGTCCAACCCCCTGCTCAGGCAGGAGACCCTATATCATTCCGGACAAATGTTTGTCCAATCTCTTCTTAAAAACCTCCGGTGATAAGGAAGGAAGGAAGGAAGGAAGGAAGGAAGGAAGGAAGGAAGGAAGGAAGGAAGGAAGGAAGGAAGGATAGCAGAATGACAGAGATGAAAGGGACCTTGGAGGTCTTCTAGTCCAACCCCCTGCTCAGGCAGGAGACCCTATATCATTCCAGACAAATGTTTGTCCAATCTCTTCTTAAAAACCTCTGGTGATAAGGAAGGAAGGAAGGAAGGAAGGAAGGAAGGAAGGAAGGAAGGAAGGAAGGAAGGAAGGAAGGATAGCAGAATGACAGAGATGAAAGGGAACTTGGAGGTCTTCTAGTCCAACCCCCTGCTCAGGCAGGAGACCCTATATCATTCCGGACAAATGTTTGTCCAATCTCTTCTTAAAAACCTCTGGTGATAAGGAAGGAAGGAAGGAAGGAAGGGAGGAAGGAAGGAAGGAAGGAAGGAAGGAAGGAAGGAAGGAAGGAAGGAAGGAAGGATAGCAGAATGACAGAGATGAAAGGGACCTTGGAGGTCTTCTAGTCCAACCCCCTGCTCAGGCAGGAGACCCTATATCATTCCAGACAAATGTTTGTCCAATCTCTTCTTAAAAACCTCTGGTGATAAGGAAGGAAGGAAGGAAGGAAGGAAGGAAGGAAGGAAGGAAGGAAGGAAGGAAGGATAGCAGAATGACAGAGATGAAAGGGAACTTGGAGGTCTTCTAGTCCAACCCCCTGCTCAGGCAGGAGACCCTATATCATTCCGGACAAATGTTTGTCCAATCTCTTCTTAAAAACCTCTGGTGATAAGGAAGGAAGGAAGGAAGGAAGGAAGGAAGGAAGGAAGGAAGGAAGGAAGGAAGGATAGCAGAATGACAGAGATGAAAGGGACCTTGGAGGTCTTCTAGTCCAACCCCCTGCTCAGGCAGGAGACCCTATATCATTCCGGACAAATGTTTGTCCAATCTCTTCTTAAAAACCTCTGGTGATAAGGAAGGAAGGAAGGAAGGAAGGAAGGAAGGAAGGAAGGAAGGAAGGAAGGAAGGAAGGAAGGAAGGAAGGAAGGATAGCAGAATGACAGAGATGAAAGGGACCTGGGAGGTCTTCTAGTCCAACCCCCTGCTCAGGCAGGAGACCCTATATCATTCCAGACAAATGTTTGTCCAATCTCTTCTTAAAAACCTCCGGTGATAAGGAAGGAAGGAAGGAAGGAAGGAAGGAAGGAAGGAAGGAAGGAAGGAAGGAAGGAAGGAAGGAAGGAAGGAAGGAAGGAAGGAAGGAAGGAAGGAAGGATAGCAGAATGACAGAGATGAAAGGGACCTTGGAGGTCTTCTAGTCCAACCCCCTGCTCAGGCAGGAGACCCTATATCATTCCAGACAAATGTTTGTCCAATCTCTTCTTAAAAACCTCCGGTGATAAGGAAGGAAGGAAGGAAGGAAGGAAGGAAGGAAGGAAGGAAGGAAGGAAGGAAGGAAGGAAGGATAGCAGAATGACAGAGATGAAAGGGACCTTGGAGGTCTTCTAGTCCAACCCCCTGCTCAGGCAGGAGACCCTATATCATTCCAGACAAATGTTTGTCCAATCTCTTCTTAAAAACCTCTGGTGATAAGGAAGGAAGGAAGGAAGGAAGGAAGGAAGGAAGGAAGGAAGGAAGGAAGGAAGGAAGGAAGGAAGGAAGGAAGGAAGGATAGCAGAATGACAGAGATGAAAGGGACCTGGGAGGTCTTCTAATCCAACCCCCTGCTCAGGCAGGAGACCCTATATCATTCCGGACAAATGTTTGTCCAATCTCTTCTTAAAAACCTCCGGTGATAAGGAAGGAAGGAAGGAAGGAAGGAAGGAAGGAAGGAAGGAAGGAAGGAAGGATGGAAGGAAGGAAGGAAGGATAGCAGAATGACAGAGATGAAAGGGACCTTGGAGGTCTTCTAGTCCAACCCCCTGCTCAGGCAGGAGACCCTATATCATTCCAGACAAATGTTTGTCCAATCTCTTCTTAAAAACCTCTGGTGATAAGGAAGGAAGGAAGGAAGGAAGGAAGGAAGGAAGGAAGGAAGGAAGGAAGGAAGGAAGGAAGGAAGGAAGGATAGCAGAATGACAGAGATGAAAGGGACCTTGGAGGTCTTCTAGTCCAACCCCCTGCTCAGGCAGGAGACCCTATATCATTCCAGACAAATGTTTGTCCAATCTCTTCTTAAAAACCTCCGGTGATAAGGAAGGAAGGAAGGAAGGAAGGAAGGAAGGAAGGAAGGAAGGAAGGAAGGAAGGAAGGAAGGATGGAAGGAAGGAAGGAAGGATAGCAGAATGACAGAGATGAAAGGGACCTTGGAGGTCTTCTAGTCCAACCCCCTGCTCAAGCAGGAGACCCTATATCATTCCGGACAAATGTTTGTCCAATCTCTTCTTAAAAACCTCTGGTGATAAGGAAGGAAGGAAGGAAGGAAGGAAGGAAGGAAGGAAGGAAGGAAGGAAGGAAGGAAGGAAGGAAGGAAGGAAGGAAGGATAGCAGAATGACAGAGATGAAAGGGACCTGGGAGGTCTTCTAGTCCAACCCCCTGCTCAGGCAGGAGACCCTATATCATTCCAGACAAATGTTTGTCCAATCTCTTCTTAAAAACCTCCGGTGATAAGGAAGGAAGGAAGGAAGGAAGGAAGGAAGGAAGGAAGGAAGGAAGGAAGGAAGGAAGGAAGGAAGGAAGGATAGCAGAATGACAGAGATGAAAGGGACCTTGGAGGTCTTCTAGTCCAACCCCCTGCTCAGGCAGGAGACCCTATATCATTCCAGACAAATGTTTGTCCAATCTCTTCTTAAAAACCTCTGGTGATAAGGAAGGAAGGAAGGAAGGAAGGAAGGAAGGAAGGAAGGAAGGAAGGAAGGAAGGAAGGAAGGAAGGAAGGATAGCAGAATGACAGAGATGAAAGGGACCTTGGAGGTCTTCTAGTCCAACCCCCTGCTCAGGCAGGAGACCCTATATCATTCCAGACAAATGTTTGTCCAATCTCTTCTTAAAAACCTCCGGTGATAAGGAAGGAAGGAAGGAAGGAAGGAAGGAAGGAAGGAAGGAAGGAAGGAAGGAAGGAAGGATGGAAGGAAGGAAGGAAGGATAGCAGAATGACAGAGATGAAAGGGACCTTGGAGGTCTTCTAGTCCAACCCCCTGCTCAAGCAGGAGACCCTATATCATTCCGGACAAATGTTTGTCCAATCTCTTCTTAAAAACCTCTGGTGATAAGGAAGGAAGGAAGGAAGGAAGGAAGGAAGGAAGGAAGGAAGGAAGGAAGGAAGGAAGGAAGGAAGGAAGGATAGCAGAATGACAGAGATGAAAGGGACCTTGGAGGTCTTCTAGTCCAACCCCCTGCTCAGGCAGGAGACCCTATCATTCCGGGCAAATGGTTATCCAATCTCTTCTTAAAAACCTCCAGGGATGAAGCACCCAGAACTTCTGGAGACAAGTAGTTCCACTGATTAATTGTTCTCACCGTCCGGAAATTTCTCCTTAATTCTAGGTCCCTTCTCTCCTTGGTTAGTTTCCATCCATTGTTTCTTTTCTTGCCTTCTGATCCTTTGGAAAATAAGTGTACCCCCTCTTCTTTGGGGCAACCTCTCAAATATTAGAAGACGGGCACCATGTCACCCCGAATCCTTCTTTTCATTAAACTAGGCGACTCAATTCCAGCAATACATATTTTGTCTGAAATGATTTGTCTGAAATGGTAGAGGGTCTCCTGCCTGAGCAGGGGGTTGGACTAAAAGACCTCTAGGGTCCCTTCCAACTTTGTTATTCTATTATTCTATTTTTATTGCTTTTTCTACAGGTAATCCTCAACTTAGAGCCGTTTTTTAAGTGGGAAGAACTGTCATAAGTCACTGAAAAATTGACTTATGACCATTCTTCCCACTTACGACTGTTGCAGCATCCCCTTGGTTATGTGATGAAAATTCAGACGAATGACTCATATTTATGACGGTTGCAGTGACCTTCTGATCAGCAAAGTCAAAGGGGAAGCCGGATTATCTTAGTAATGACCGTGTTCACTTAACAACGGGGGTGAAAAAAAGTCTGTAAAACGGGACAAAGCTCACTTGACAACTGCTTCGCTTAGCAACAGAAATGTTGGTTTGTGGTCATAAATGAAGATTTCCCTTATACATCGATCACATGTGGGTGTTGAAGGAAGAAAAGACCAGAGATTGCAAAGAGAAAAATTTGCTTTTTAACCATTCCAGGAAATCAGGGAAAGGGGAAAAATGGCTCCCTTTTGAATCCAGAAAAAAAAAAAACCTGCTCTCTTTGTGCCACTTCCTCATTGTCTCCTACTTGAATTATTCACCTCCTTCGGGGTTCATGAGGACTGCATCCTTTGCCAAAGATTTCATGGCTTTCTATCAAGCAGCAGATGGTAATCTTTAATTTCCACCCACTTTCTTCCTGGGAGGGGTAGCTGGGTGCATTTGGGGCACCCTAAGGCTGGCTTTCTCGGTTTGTTAATTTAATAAAAGTGAGTCAGGGCTCCTGTTATTTTTTTAAATCTCAGTTTTCAAAATCCGATTTCTTCCCTCTCCAAACGTAGGATGCTTATCTAAAGCCACCTAATTCAAATATTTGGAAAGGGTATTCTTTGCCTCTCAGGGCTTACAAATGGAGACAGAAATCACCCACAGACACAAATACAGAGGCTGCTTAATATTTCTGTGCTGCAGCTGCTCCTTGAGGCAAAGAAAGATTTTAGGAATTGGGTGTGTCTAGTTTAATGAAAAGAAGAGCGAGGGGCAACATGAGAGCGGTCTTCCAATATTCCACAAAGAAGAGGGGATCAACCTATTCTCCTGAAGGCAGGACAAGAAATAACAGAAGGAAACTAATCAAGGAGAGAAGCAAAATGGAAATAAAGAGCTATTTTTTGATAGTGGGGACAATTAGCCAGTGGAACTGCTTGCCTCCAGAAGTTGTGGGTGAAATAACAGAATAACAGAGTTGGAAGGGACCTGGAGGTCTTCTAGTTCCAACCCCCTGCTCAAGCAGAAGACCCTATGCTATTTCAGACAAATGGCTGTCCAATCTCTTCTTAAAAACCTCCAGGGATGAAGCACCCATATCTTCTGGAGACAAGTTGTTCCACTGGTTAATTGTCCCCACTGTCCAAAAAAAACCACCCCTCTTTAATTCCAGGTTGCTTCTCTCCTTGATTAGTTTCCATCCATTGTTCCTTGTTCTGCCTTCTGGTGCTTTGGGGAATAATTTGACCCCTTTCTCTTTGTGGCAACCCCTCAAATATTGGAAGACTGCTATCATGTCCTTCTTTTCATTAAACTAGACATACTTTTCATTAAACTAGGCTGCATGGGCATGTGGAATGATATAGGGTCTCCTGCTTGAGCAGGGGGTTGGACTAGAAGACCTCCGAGGTCCCCTCCCACTCTGCTATTCCGTTATTCTGATTCCCTTTTCTGCAGTCTAGCACAGCCTTCCTTTCTCTGTGTTTTTACAGCTGCATCTCAGCCTGTCCCAGAGGGTTTCCAACAGAGAAATTCATTAATTCGTTAATTGAAAATACATATATTTGGAGTTTCACGCCAGGTTGCAGAAACAGCTGCTACTTTGCCTGCATGCTTAAAAGCAGTAAAATGAGGCTTTAAAAAAAATGTGTTAAATTCTAGCTTGTCAATAAATCCACAAAATATTTAACTAGTCCGCAGAGACCGAAAACAGCAGCATTGAAAAATTGCCTTGTTAGGCCTGGATGACAGAAGACGGAGAGAGAGAGAGCTTACGCCGCTTCTATTAGTTGCCTCTTCTATTATTTTGCTTCGCAATCTTTTAATGCCCAAGGTTAAGTAAATCCAGGCTTCAATAAAGTGGAGCCTTCAACATTGGGTGGCATAAGCCATTGGTCCTGCAAGCCACGGGTAGTTGTCCATTTATGGCCACAATAAACATTTACGTTGCTTAAATGAGAAATGGGTTAAGGGAGCTTTGCCCCGTTTTACGGCTTTTCTGGCCACGTTGGTGAAGTGAATCTCTGCGGTTGTTAAATTCGTAACACGCTTACACACTTGGGATACGGCATCCAGCTGGGGTCGCCACGATGCAAAAAAGACGTTGAGACTCTAGAAAGAGTGCAGAGAAGAGCAAGAAAGAGGATTAGGGGACTGGGGGCTAAAACATATGAAGAACGGTTGCAGGAACTGGGTATGTCTAGTTTGATTAAAAGAAAGACCAGGGGAGACATGATAGCAGTCTTCCAATATTTGAGGGGCTGCCACAGAGAGGAGGGGGTCAATCTATTTTGCAAAGCGCCAGACAAGGAAGAATGGATGGAAACTAAACAAGGAGAGATTCAACCTGGAAATAAGGAGGAATTTCCTGGCAGTGAGAACAATCAACCTATTGAACAGAAGTTGCCTTCGGAAGTTGTGGGAGCTTCATCCCTGGAGGCTTTCAAGAAGAGACTGGACTGCTATCTGTCAGAAATGGTGTAGGGACTCCTGCGTGGGTGGGGGTTGGACTAGATGACCTACAAGGTCCCTTCCTGTTAATCTGTAATCTGTAATATGAAGAACGGTTGCAGGAACTGGGCATGCCATGGCTAGTCTAGGGAAGAGAAGGACCAGGGGAGACAGGATAGCAATCTTCCAATATTTGAGGGGCTGCCACAGAGAGGAGGGGGTCAAGCTATTTTGCAAAGCGTCAGACAAGGAATAATGGATGGAAACTAAACAAGGAGAGATTCAACCTGGAAATAAGGAGGAATTTTCTGACAGTGAGAACAATCAACCGATGGAACAGAAGTTGCTTTCAGAAGTTGTAGGAGCTTCATCCCTGGAGGCTTTCAAGAAGAGACTGGACTGCCCTCGGTCAGAAATGGTGTAGGGTCTCCTGCTTGGGCGGGGGGCGGGGAGGTTGGACTATGTTAGATCGGGCAATGGAGAGGCACACACAGGCTTAAGGATAACAACAGCTCTTTATTCAAGTACAACAAGCAAGAACCATCCAGCGAAGGTTGAGTGACAGCAGCCCTTTTATAGGGAGCTGTCAGACCCTTCGACCAATAGGATTAAACCTCTGTTCCCACCGGAACAGAGGACCTTGGTGGAAACCACTGTAGTTGAAACAAGGATCTAACAGACTAGATGACCTCCAAGGTCCCTTCCAACTCTGTTAATCTGAGACTGGGCAGCTATTTGTCTGACATTGTATAGGACTTCCTGCTCTAGCAGGGGGCGGGACTAGAAGACCTCCAAGGTCCCTTCCAACTCTGTTAATCTGTCAGTCTTTAAATCAGGCAGATGTTCTTATTTGATGGTGTTAAAATTATTATGGTATGTCGCACAGTCAGCCAGTTGTTTAGGACTGGGCATTTATATTATTAAAAATAGTCCTCGACTTAGGACCACAATTGGGCCCAAACTAACTGCGGCTAAGCGAGACTGTTGTTGAGCAAGCTTTGCTCCGTTTTACGACTTTTCTTGCTGCAGTTGTTAAGTGAATTCCCTGCCGTTCTTAAATTAGTAACACAGCTGTTAAGTGGATCCGGCTTCCCCAATAACTTTGCTTATCTGGAGGTTGCAAAAGGGGATCAATCACATGACCCTGGGAGAGTGCAACCGTCATAAATATGAGTCAATGGCCCAGCGCAAGGATTTTGATCACATGACTGCATGGCTGCAACGGTCATAAGCGCGAAAAACAGTCGTTTTCAGTGCCGTTGTCAGGATCACCACGTTAACAACTGCAGTGATTCACTTAACAACTGCCCCAAGAAAGGTCATAAAACAGAGCACACCTAACTTAACAACTCTCTGCTGGGATCGTAAGCCAACAGCTACCTGTAGAGCAGGGGTGTCCAAAGTTGGCAACTTTAAGACTTGTGGACTTCAACTCCCAGAAGCTGGCTGGGGAATTCTGGGAGTTGAAGTCCACAAGTCTTAAAGTTGCCAACTTTGGACACCCCTGCTGTAGAGAATGCAGAATAACAGAATTGGAAGCGACCTCGGAGATCAACAGATGAACAGAGTTGGAAGGGACTTTGGAGGTCATCTAGTCCAACCCCCTGCTCGAGCGGGAGACCTTATGCCATTTCAGACAAACGGTTGTCCAGTCTCTTCTTAAATTCAGTCCTTTTTTTTGCTTCTAATGGGAGAGTGCCAAATGGTTTAAGGGTTTGACAATATGGATTTTACAATTATGGGTTTTTTGAAAAATGGAAAGTAGGAAGCCTCACCGTTCTGCGCTTCGTGGAAGCAAGCTGTCATTTCTGGAGCATCTCGGCTGCTTAATGGGTACCGTTACCGTCTTTTGGATGAGATGCAACGGCGCTTATTAGCCTTCGAAGGATGCCTCATGCAAAATGCATCTGGTCAGGAGGTTGGTACCGGCAGCCCGGAAATTGCATGCTTTATTTTCAAGAAAGAAACATTTTTCTTCATCTGCCACCTCCCGCCTTTAATTCAACGCAGGCAGTCCTCGACTTATGACCAGATTTGGAGTGCCTAATTTCCACTGTTAAGCGAGACATCTGTTCAATGAGTTTGGCCCCGTTTTAAAACCTTTTCTTGCCACCGTTCTTAAGTGAATCTCTGCAGACGGTAAGTGAGCAACAGGGTTGTTAAGCGGGCTCCCCCCTTGATTTTTTTTTTCTGGTCAGAAGGTCGCAAAAGGGGATCACACGACCCCCCGGACGGAGCAACGGTCGTAAGTATGAGCCAGTTGCCAATCTGAGCACAGGTGTCCTTACTGAAGAAATGGATAGCTTCTAATTGAAGGGGGGGAAAAATAAACGGATTATTTTAATCATTTGCTAATCAAACTTTTGATCGTTCACATTTCATTTCCTATTATGTAAAGTACCGAAACCAGAAAAGTATTCCCAAAAAAATATATTAAACAACTGTGCCCTTTATGCTCGTTTACATCAGAAAATCTATTATTTCACTCATTAAAGAGCTTAATCTGAGCCTCCCTGAATTAAAATGTTGTTTGCTGGACATGCCCACTTCTAACACGGTAATTGGATATTCAGCCACTATTATGTCAAGGGAGGAACATTGGTACAAAGCAAAGCTCCTTCGTTTTAAAGATAAATAAATTCCTGCTAATAGCGGGCTAAAAACCAAGAAGGCCCGTAGCCAAGTCTTTATTTCCTTGCTAATTAGCGTAGCTTCACAATTAAAAATAGCAACAGGCAGTTCTTGGGATGATGCAAAGGTTGTGTTGCAGGATAAACTCATTTTTAAACGCAGGCGAGGAGGCTCCGCCACTTGATTCAAACCAGAGCAGGTAAAACGTGGGAGATTCCTGCACAAGTAATCCTCGACATATGACTGTTTGCTTAATGGCCATTTGAATTTACAACAGCACTGAAAAAAACCTGACGTACGACTGGGTTTTTTTTTTTTTACACTTACAACTCTTGCAGCATCCCCATGGTCACGGAATTCAAATTCAGACAGCTGGAATTCAGACGGTCGAAGTGTCCTGGGATCGTGGCATCCCTTTTTGAGACCTTCTGAGAAGCAAATTCAAGAGGGAAGCCATATTCACTTAACAACCGTGTTCCTAACGTAATAACTTCAGCGGTTCACTTAACAACGGTGGCAAAAAAAGGTTGTAAAACGGAGCAAATCTCACTTCGCAACTGTCCTGATCAGCAACGGAAATTTTGGGCTCAACTGAGGTCTTGTGTCACACAGGTGTGCAGAATTGCACAACTGTCAAGGACCACAGTTAGAATCTGTAATTTGTTGTGCTATCTATGATTTGCATTCCTGCACTGAGCAAGGGGTTGGTTTAGATGGCCTCAAGGATCCCTTCCCAATCTTGATGACCCTCCTGTGAAAGGAACTTCTTCTGACCCGGGGTGACATGATAGCAGTCTTCCAATATTTGAGGGACTGCCGTATTTGAGGGGGGTCAACCTATTCTCCGAAGCACCTGAAAGCAGGACACGAAGAAAGGTTCAGATGTTATTTTTATGATCTCATGAGAGGTGAGGACAACGTCAAAGTGACAATCAGTTGATTTGGGTGTGTCTTTGTTCCTCTTGGCATGTCTACTTTAATGAAAAGAAGGACTAGGGGAGACATGATAGCAGTCTTCCAGTATTTGAGGGGCTGCCCCAAAGAAGAGGGAGTCAAGCTATTCTGCAAGGCACCTGAGGGCAGAACAAGAAGCAATGGGTGGAAACTAATCAAGGAGAGAAGGTAAAGGTTCCCCTTGCACATAGGTGCTAGTTGTTCCTGACTCTAGGGGGCGGTGCTCATCTCCATTTCAAAGCCGAAGAGCGAGCGCTGTCCAAAGACGTCTCCGTGGTCATGTGGCCGGCATGACTCAACGCCAAAGGCGCACAGAACACTGTTCCCTTCCCACCAAAGGTGGTGCCTGTTTTTCTACTTGCGTTTTTTACATGCTTTCGAACGGCTAGATTGGCAGAAGCTGGGACAAGTCACGGGAGCTCCCTCCGTTACGCGGCACTAGAGATTTGAACCACAGAACTGCCGACCTTTCTGATCAACAAGTTCAGCGTCTTAGCCACTGAGCCACCACGTCCCAATCAAGGAGAGAAGCAACCTGGAATTAAGGAGAAACTTCCTGACAAGTGAGAACAATTAGCCAGTGGAACAGCTTGCCACCAGAACTTGTGGGTGCTCCATCACTGGAGGTTTTCAAGAAGAGACTGACTGGACAGCCCCTTGTCTGGAATGGCATAGGGTCTCCTGCTTGATCAGGGGTTGGACTAGAGGACCTCCGATGTCCCTTCCGACTCTGCTAGCTATGCAGGCCATTCATTGACTTTAAAACTTGGAGATATGTGGACTTCAACTCCCAGAATTCCCAAGCCAGCACGACCATTGCTAGGACTTCTAGGAATTGAAGTCCACGCATCTCTTAAGCTGCCATGATTGGGAAGTACCATTCTGGCCTGTACCACTTTAATCAGCACTGCTCACCCTTGCCTATTTTAAGATATGCCCGGATGACACACTGTTTAATTAAATTATTATATTTAAAAATTATTATTTTTTTTAAAAAAGTCTTCAAGTCTCTGAGGGTGAGGATCATTGCTTTAAAAACTGTGCCTGGAAACAGACCGGACACCAGTGAGGTCACCTCTGCAGGAGCCCAAGAAATGGGAAAAGCCCGGAGAAAGGATTGGTGCGGACAGGTTACCAGTCAAGCGAGCAGAATGACCCGGCCTACGGAGCGGATCCGGTTCCTTCTCAATTGTTGGTTCTTAATTAGTGACTTGGCTGGGCACTTCATGGACAATGGAACCCGATCTGGACTCTATTCACGGCCGGCTCCAGTCTTCTGAGTCCGATGAATGTCCTTATTGAAAGCTCGCCTCTGGGAGGGGAAACTGGCATTTCAAGGGAACAAAAGAGTTAGTTCTGGGTGAGAAAGTGGAGAGAAAAAGAAAGAAAGAGAGAGAGAGAGAAAGAGAGAGAGAGAAAGAAAGAAAGAAAGAAAGAAAGAAAGAAAGAAAGAGGAAAAAGGAAGGAAGAGAGAAAGAAAGAAAGGGAAAGAGAAAAAGAAAGAAAGAAGAGAGAGAAAGAAAGGAGAGAGAAAGAAAGAAAGAAAGAAAAGAAGGAAGGAAGAGAGAGAAAAGAGAAAGAAAAGGAGAGAGAAAGAAAGAAAGAAGGAAAGAAAAAGAGAAAGCAAGAGAAAGAGAGAAAAAGAGAAAGAGAGAGAAAGAAAGAGAGAACGAAAGAAAAAGGGAGAAAGAGAGAGAGAAAGAAAGAAAGAGAAAGAGAGAGAAAGGGAAAAAAGAAAGAAAAAGGGAGAAAGAAAAAGAGAAAGAGAGAGAAAAAAAGAAAGAAAGAGAAAGAAAGAAAGAGATTAGAGTTAGAAAAAAATAAACTGTAGATAGATGATACATAGAAAAGTGGGGAGAAATGACAGAAAGATTCTGACAAGATTCAACCTTCTGACAAGCCAGGTCAATGGGGAAGCCAGATTCACTCAACAGCCTGGTTACTAACTTAACAGCTGCAAAGACTCACTTAACAACCGTGGCAAGAAAGGTTGTAAAATGGAGCAAAATTCACTTAACAAGTGTCTTCCTTAGCAACAGTTATTTTAGGCTCAATTGTGGTTATAAGTTGAGGGCCACCTGTATAGCTAGAAGATTCTAGAAGAGCAGCAAAGAGGATGAGGGGATTGGAGGCCAAAACATACAAAGAACGGTTGCAGGAACTGGGGATGTCTAGTTTAATGAAAAGAAGGATTGGGAGAGACATGATAGCAGCGTTCCAATATCTCAGGGGCTGCCCCAAAGAAGAGGGAGTCAAGCTATTCTTCAAGGCACCTGAGGGCAGGAGAAGAAGCAATCGGTGGAAACTAATCAAGGAGAGAAGCAACTTAGAACTAAAAGAGAAATTTCCTGACAGTGAGAACAATGAATCAGTGGGACAGAAGTTGCCTCCAGAGGCTGTGAATGCCCCAACATTGGAAGTCTTTAAGAAGATGTTGGATAGCCATCTGTCTGAAACGGTATAAGGTTTCCTGCCTGAGCAGGCGGTTGGACTAGAAGACCTCCAAGGTCCCTTCCCACTCTGTTATTCCTTTATTCTGTAATATTCCAATATCTAAGTGGTTGACACAAATAAAAGGGAGTCAAACTATTCTCCAAAGCCCCTGAGGGCAGGACAAGAAGCAATGGGTGGAAACTAACCAAGGACAGAAGCAACCTAGAACTAAGGAGAACTTTCCTGACTATGAGTACAATTAACCAGTGGAACGACTTGCCCCCAGAAGTTGTGAATGCTCCATCACTGGAGATTTTAAAGAAGAGATTGGACAACCATTTGTCTGAAATATTATAAGGTTTAGCAGGGGGTTGGACTAGAAGACCTCTAATGTCCCTTCCAACCCTCTTATATTCCATATTCTGCACATGTAACCATCCTGTATGCGTTGACGTATTGCGGTCAGTGTTTTTAATTGCCTTTTTGCCTGCAGCTTTAAAAACAGTTGAAGGGTAATTACCCATGTGGGTGTTTTTGTGTTTGACCATTGGTTTATGGCTGGCCTTTTCACTTTCTCCTGGCCTGGATTCCTGAATATATAAATATTTTCTCTCTTTCTCTCCCTCTCAATGCT
>NC_138550.1:2773387-2872596 GCF_964273705.1 Natrix helvetica | reverse complement strand
GCCAGGAGCAGAAGTGGGCCGAAATAACTCCCAGCAAAACTCATAGAAGCTTTTCCTCCTGCGTGATTCCTTTCGTGATGACTTACTCACTAGATTTTTACCCTGCCTTTATTACTTTATTATTTCGCAAGTAACTGAAGGCGACAAACATGCCTAATACTTCTTCCTCCTCTCCCTCCTCCTTTTGTCCTGCGACAACAACAACCCTGTGAGGTTGGCAGGGCCAGGAGAGAGAGAGAGGGAGGGAGGGAGGGAGGGAGGGAGGGAGGGAGGGAGGGAGAGAGAGAGAGAGAGAGAGTCACTGTGATTTTGTCAATGGTGTTGAAGGGGGAATCCAGATGTTTTGAAATTGCACCCAGAGCGCCTGTGATCTTTGGGGCTCGATCTGCAGCTCTTTGTCCTCGACTTACAGCAGTTCATTTAGTGACCGTTCAAAGTTGGAACGGCGCTGAAAAAAGGTGACGCATGGCCGTTTTTCACACTTACGACCATTGCAACATCCCTATGGTCACGTGATTGACATTCAGATGCCTGATAACCGGTTTGTATTTATGACGGCCGCAGGGGGTCGTGTGATCACATTTTGTGACCTCCTGACCAGCAAAGTCAGTGGGGAAGCCGGATTCACTTAACAACTGTGTTACTAACTTAACAACTGCAGGGATGCACTTAACAACTGCAAGCAAGGTAGGCTGTAAAAAGGGGCAAAATTCACTCAACAAACATTTCACTTTGTCCCAGAAATGTTGGCTCAATTGTGGTCGTATGTCGAGGACTAAGTAGAACAGACTAACAGAGTCGGAAGGGACCTGGGAGGTCTTCTAGCCCAACCCCCTGCTCACGCAGGAAACCCTCCTCCATATATACTGACTGTAGTTTCTCCATCAGCTGCCATCCAATCTTCTCCCTTGGAGATAGGATAGGATAGGGTAGGGTAGGGTAGGATAGGATAGGATAGGATAGGATAGAATAGAATAGAATAGAATAGAATTAGGAACAGGGAATAGGGAATAGGGAACAGGGAACAGGGAATAGAGAATGGAATGGAAGAGAAGAGAAGGGAAGGGAATAGGAATAGGAATAGGAATAGGAATAGGAATAGGGAATGGAATGGAGTAGAATACAATAGAATTAGGAACAGGGAATAGAGAATAGAATAGAATAGAATAACAAAGTTTGAAGGGACCTGGGAGGTCTTCTAATCCAACCCCCTGCTCAGGCAGGAGACCCTATATCATTCCAGATGAATATTTGTCCAATCTCTTCTTAAAAACCTCCGGTGATAAGGAAGGAAGGAAGGAAGGAAGGAAGGAAGGAAGGAAGGAAGGAAGGAAGGAAGGAAGGAAGGAAGGAAGGAAGGATGGATAGCAGAATGACAGAGATGAAAGGGACCTTGGAGGTCTTCTAGTCCAACCCCCTGCTCACGCAGGAAACCCTCCTCCATATATACTGACTGTAGTTTCTCCATCAGCTGCCATCCAATCTTCTCCCTTGGAGATAGGATAGGATAGAATAGAATAGAATGGAATTAGGAATAGGGAACAGGGAATAGAGAATGGAAAGGAAGGGAAGGGAAGAGAAGGGAAGGGAAGGGAAGAGAAGAGAAGAGAAGAGAAGAGAAGAGAAGAGAAGAGAAGAGAAGAGAAGAGAAAGAAATAGGAATAGGAATAGGGAATGGAATTGAGTAGAATAGAATAGAATAGAATAGAATAGAATAGAATAAAGAACAGGGAATCGAGAATAGAATAGAATAACAGAGTTGGAAGGGACCTTGGAGGTCTTCTAGTCCAACCCTCCTGCTCAGGCAAACCCTATAGTACCATTCCAGACAAATGGCTATCCAGTCTCTTCTTGAAAACCTCCAGTGATGAAGCACCCACAACTTCTGGTGGCAAGCTGTTCTTCTGGTTAATAGTCCTCACTGTCCGGAAGGTTGTCCTCAATTCCAGATTGCTTCTCTCCTTGATTCCTTTCCATCCATTGCTTCTTGTCCTGCCTTTAGGGCAGGGGTGTCCAAACTTGGGAACTTTAAGACTTGTGGACTTCAACTCCCAGAATTCCCCAGCCAGCTCACACACACCTTCTTTGGTAGTACCTAACTTTGGTAGCTAAGTAGTTAAGGTGGGAATTTTTTTTAGTTCTTTTTAAAACAACTCCTCCTTTTAATTTTCCCAGCACCGTCCGCAGGGACGCTGCACCTTTCCTTTCTCTTTTTACGTCGGCAGAAATCGGGTCCCAGTTGCCCAGAGTTTGCCCTCCACATGAACTCCTTTTACCAGGCCAAAAAAAACAGAGCCATCATCTTGTTGATTGCCAACGTCACAGTCTAAAGATAGCTGGTTTTCTGGTTTCCAATATTTGATTTCTGAACTGGACAGAATAACAAAAAACAATGATGGTAGGAAGCCTCTGTTGACCGTCAGAAGATGTGGCAGGAAGTGTCTGTGTGAGCATAAAGGAAGCTTAAGGAGGAGACCATATTACTCATACGTCTCGTCGCGTTGAAAGGACCAACAGAAGGTTGAAGGTCTCCGTCTTCCTTGGAAGCAAAGTTGCATCAACACAGGGATGCAATCAAGGTCAAGCGAGGTACTAACACCGCTCTGTAAAGCCTTAGTAAGGCCACACCTATAGTACTGCATCCAATTTGGTCACCACTCTATAAAAAAGATGATGAGAGACTCTAGAAAGAGTGCAGAGAAGAGCAACCAGGATGATTATTTGGAATGGAGGCTAAAACAGACAACGAATGGTGGTTCCTATTTTTCTACTTGCATTTTTTTACGTGCTTTCGAACGGCTAGGTTGGCAGAAGCTGGGGCAAGTCACGGGAGCTCACTCCGTTACGCGGCGCTCAGGATTCGATCTGCCGACCTTTCTGATCGGCAAGCCCAGCCTCTTAGCCGCTGAGCCACCGTGCCCCCAAGTTGAGGATTCCTTGCAATTAATTAACCACTCTTTGCAAATGGCAGAAGTCCACTTGTCCAGCAACAACGCATTTCTTACCACGCCATCCCTAATGGCCTTGCAGAAAATGGTCAAAGGGCTCCAAGATCAGGAAATTCTGGAAGAAAGGCAAACAGATTTCTCCATCAGATGCATTTCCCCGACTGTCGCCCCACCTAGAGAGTAAATGTTGCATTTGCTGGAGTGGCAATTTACACAATCCTAAAATCGGTTGGAAAAAGGAACAGTAAGCGTTTCCCTCTAAGGTTCATTTTGACTTCCTGTAAAGTCCTCGACTTGCAACTCTTCGCTTAATGACTGTTTGACGTTGCAAGGGCACTGGGGAAAGGGGCTTATGACTGTGTTTCACACTTACGACCGTGGCGGAATCCCCACGCTCATGTGATCAAATTTCAAAGGCTTGGCAACTGGCATGTACTTATGACAGTTGCAGTGTCCTGGGGTCACACACGATCCCCTTTTGCGCCCTTCTGATATGCAAACTCAATGGGGGAAGCCAGATGTGCTTAACAATTGTCTTACTATCTTAGCAACTGCAGTGATTTGCTTAACAATCGTGGCAAGAAAGGTCGTAAAACGGAGCAGAATGAATCATTGTCTTGCTTAGCTTACATTGTGGTCGTAAGTCGAGGACTCTCTGTACCAGTGTCCATTGTGCTGTCTTCAGTTGTGAACCGGCGATCCTGGAACCAAATGGGACACTATCAAGCCTCCCGATGCTCTAAACGTGGTCCTTGACTTACGACCATTCGTGTCACAATCGTTTGAATTTACAAAAGCGCTGAAAAAATTGATTGACCATCGGCCCATGCACTTAGCAACTGGCATGTATTTAAAACAGCTGCAGTGACGTACGATTGTCACTTGGTTGTGATATTCCCAACTGGCTTCGGACAAGCAAAGTCAATAGAGAAAACCGGATTCGCTTAATGACTGTGTGATTCACTTAAGGACCTGGCAAAAAGGCTGTGAAGTTGGGGGCGACTCACTTTGGGTATGGCCAGTCTAGAGAAAATAAGGAGAAGGGGGTGATATGATGGCAGTCTAATATTTAAAGGGCTGCCCCAAAGAAGAGGGGGTCAAGCTATTCTCCAAAGCACCTGAGGGCAGGAGAAGAAGCAAACTAATCAAGGAGAGAAGCAATGTGGAATTTAGGAGAAACTTCCTGAAAGTGAGAACAATTAACCAGTGGAACAGATTGCCACCAGAAGTTGTGGGTGCTCCATCGCTGGAGGTATTTAAGGAGAGACTGGATAAACTTTTGTCTGAAATGGTATAGGGGCTCCTGCTTGAGTAGGAGTTGGACTAGAAGACCTCCAAGGTCCCTTCCAGCTCTGTTATTCTGTTATTCACTTCATAACAGCATTGCTTAGGTACAAAACGCAACTGTGGTTGTAAATCAAAAAGCACCTGCATTTCAGCTAATGGACCGTGTCCTCTTTCAAGATAGACTGTTCCTTTTCTCTTGTCTCTGTTTGCTTCTCCGCATAAATCAGTCCACACTTTCTGTTGCCTTAAGCCTGCTCATTCTTCACCCCTTCCTTCCAAAAAGAACGGTTGTCACTTCTACAAATTTCAAATGTTATTTCAGACCTGCAGACTGCTTTCTCCGATATGTAGAGGGTGCCATTTTTTTTAATGCAAAGATAGTCCTCTTTCAATTTGGGAAATTTGGAAAGCTGTGGCATTTTGCTGGTGAAAATTGCTGATAAATTCAAGGATATTAAGCAAGGTTGGTGTAGTGATTAAGGCATCAGGCTAGAAACCAGGAGACAAAGGGTTCTAGTCCTGCCTTAGGCATGAAAGCCAGCTGGGTGCTTTTGGGCCAATCACCAGGAGACAGTGAGTTCTAGTTCCACTTTAGGCGCAAAAGCTGGCTGGGTGACTTCGGGCCAAACACCAGGAGAAAGGAAGTTCTAGTCCCTCTTGAGGCCCAAAAACCAGATGTCACCCATCTTTGGCCGAGTCCCTCTCTCCCAGCAGTTCAACAGTTTTTTTGTTTGAGAGAAAGAGGAGAAGGAAGGGGGAACAGATAAGTTCTCGGCCTTGAGTTATTTATAAAAATAATAAAGGCAGGATGTGAGTGAATAATAACCACTTCAAGAGATCTAAAGCTTGAAAGAAATGGTATCCTTGACGCAGCAATCATAACACCACGCAAAAAAAAAAATGACCACAAGTTTAAAATTTAAAGATAATCTCTTCTTAAGAGAAAACTGTGCAGAGTTTTCCTTGTGGGGGTCCGTCCCGTTGCAGTGAAATGTTTATTATCCCAATTTTTTGTTGCTCATCTTCCTCTTTTGATTGACTTTGTTATTTGGAAGACGCCTCTTTAAAAAAACAAAAACTTGGTCCTTGAACGCTACACGCATTGCATAATCCCAGATATCCTCTTTTATTATTTTTTTCCCCAAGGTGAAGGCGAAGGTCCCGTGACTTATTTTAGAATTTGTTTTCGATTTCTGGCATTCTTCGCTGGTTTTTGAAACACCCAACGTGGAACCGGAAGTGTGGAGGAGGCCAAAAATTCAAAATTAAAAAAAAAAACAACCCAACAGGTTGCAATGCAAGCCCATTCGTGGCTCGATCTGGGGGGAAAAAAAGGGCTTGGGGGAGATGAGATGGTAGCAAAGATTATGTTCGCAAGTACAGACATGGCCGAAGAGATGCTTCCAATCTGTGTCTACTCAGTTTAGGAAAGTCCTTGACGTAGAAGGAATAGACTATGAGCTGGAAGGGCCCTTCCGGAGATCTTCTAGTCCAGCCCCCTGCTGAAGCAGGAGAACCTATACTGGGGATGGCTAACCTTTTTGGTGCTGGGTGCCGAATTCACGCACGTCATAGTTTCGCCATCACAGATCTATACCGTTTTCAGACCGTCTGACAAGCCAAGTCAATACAATACAATACAATACAATACAATACAATAGTAGAGTTGGAAGGGACCTTGGAGGTCTTCTAGTCCAACCCCCTGCCTAGGCAGGAAACCCTATACCGTTTCAGACAGATGGCTCTCCAACATCTTCTTAAAGACTTCCAGTGTTGGGGCATTCACAACTTCTGGAGGCAACTTCTGTTCCACTGATTAATTGTTCTAACTGTCAGGAAGTTCCTCCTCAGTTCTAAGTTGCTTCTCTCCTTGATTAGTTTCCACCCATTGCTTCTTGTTCTACCCTCAGGTGCCTTGGAGAATAGCTTAACTCCCTCTTCTTTGTGGCAACCCCTGGGATATTGGAACACTGCTATCATGTCTCCCCTAGTCCTTCTTTCTCTTAAGCTAGACATACCTAGTTCCTGCAACCGTTCTTCATATGTTTTAGTCTCCAGTCCCCTAATCCTCTTTGTTGCTCTTCTCTGCACTCTTTCTAGAGTCTCCACATCTTTTTTACATCGTGGTGACCAAAACTGAATGGCGTATTCCAAGTGTGGCCTTACCAAGGCATTATAAAGTGGCATCAACACTTCACGTGATCTTGATTCTATCCTTCTGTTGATGCAGCCTAGAACTGTGTTGGCTTTTTTGGCAGCTGCTGCCCACGGCTGGCTCCTATTTAAATGGTTGTCCACTCGGACTTCGAAGATCCCTTTCGCAGTTACTACTGTTGAGCAAGGTACCACCTATACTGTACCTGTGCATTCCGTTTTTGTTGCCTAAATGTAGAACCTTACTCTTTTCACCATTGAATTTCATTTTATTAGATAGCGCCCAATGTTCAAGTTTGTCAAGATCCTTCTGTATCTTTAGCCTATCTTCTGGAGTGTTGGCTATTCCTGCCAGCTTGGTGTCATCTGCAAATTTGATGAGTTCCCCATTTATTCCCTCACCCAAATCATTGATGAAGTCAAAACGGACGGAGCCAGATTTGCTTAACAACGGTGTGACTAACTGAACACCAGCACTTAACAAACGTGGCAAGGAAGGTCGTAAAAGAGGGCAGAACTCACTTGGCAAGTTCCTTACTTAGCTACAGAAATTTGGGGCTCTAAATTGAGGACTATCTGTATTGAGAGCTAGCTGTGACTAGGAATACAGGTAGTCCTTGAGTTATGACCACGTTGTCCTCACTGTCAGGAAATTCCTCCTTAGTTCCAGGTTGCTTCTCTCCTTGATTAGTTTCCATCCATTGCTTCTTGTGCTGCCTTCAGGGGCTTTGGGAGAACCGTGGGAATAGACCTTGAGGTCTTCTAGTCCAGCCCCCTGCTAGAGCAAGAAGCCTTATACCAGGGGTGTTCAAACTTGGCAACTTTAAGACTTGTGGACTTCAAC
This sequence comes from Natrix helvetica, assembly GCF_964273705.1. Taxonomy (NCBI): domain Eukaryota; kingdom Metazoa; phylum Chordata; class Lepidosauria; order Squamata; family Natricidae; genus Natrix; species Natrix helvetica. Next base: position 2,865,363 of record NC_138550.1, on the reverse strand, counting down.
GCCCAGAATTCCCCAGCCAGCAGGGCTGGCTGGGGAATTCTGGGAGTTGAAGTCCACAAGTCTTAAAGTTGCCAAGTTTGGACACCCCTGCCTTATACCATTTTGGACAAATCATTGTCCAAACTCTTCTTAAAAACCTCCATTAATGGAGTACCTACAACTTCTGGTGGCAAGTAGTTTCCACTGGTTAATTCAGTGGTGGGTTGCTAATTTTTTTTACTACTGGTTCGGCTGCAACCTTGTCGCACTCAATGTGGGACCTCCCACCGCCACTACTCCCAGTTCACCTGATCCAGGCCAAACTGGGAGCAAACCCACCTCTGGGTTAATTGTCCTCACTGTTAAGAAGTTTCTCCTAAGTTGCAGGTTGCTCCTCTCCTTGGTTAATTTGCATCATTCCTCGTCTTGCCTTTTGGTACTTTGGAAAATAGTTTGGCTCTGGTTTTTGCGGAAGCCGCTCAAATATTGGAAGACTGCTATCATGTCCCCTCTAGTCCTTCTTTTCTCATACACTTCTTTATACAATACAATAGTAGAGTTGGAAGGGACCTTGGAGGTCTTCTAGTCCAACCCCCTGCCTAGGCAGGAAACCCTATTCCGTTTCAGACAAATGGCTATCCAACATCTTCTTAAAGACTTCCAGTGTTGGGGCATTCACAACTTCTGGAGGCAACTTCTGTTCCACTGGTTAATTGTTCTAACTGTCAGGAAATTTCTCCTTGGTTCTAAGTTGCTTCTCTCCTTGATTAGTTTCCACCCATTGCTTCTTGTTCTACCTTCAGGTGCCTTGGAGAATAGTTTGACTCCCTCTTCTTTGTGGCAACCCCTGAGATATTGGAAGGAAGGAAGGTGGGAAGGAATGAAGGTGGGAAGGAATGAAAGAAGGAAGGAAAGAAAGAAGGAAGAAAGGAAGGAAGGTGGGAAGGAAAGAAGCAGAGAAGAAAGGGAGGGAGGAAGCAAGGAGAGAAGGAAGGAAAGAAGGAAGGAGGGAAGGAAGGAGAGAAGGAAGGATCTCTCCTTGATTAGTTCCCACCCATTGCTTCTTGTTCTGCCCTCAGGTGCCTTGGAGAATAGCTTGACTCCCTCTTCTTTGTGGCAACCCCTGAGATATTGGAATAATGCTATCATGTCTCCCCTAGTCCTTCTTTCTCTTAAGCTAGACATACCCAGTTCCTGCAACCGTTCTTCATATGTTTTAGCCTCCAGTCCCCTAATCCTCTTTGTTGCTCTTCTCTGCACTCTTTCTAGAGTCTCCACATCTTTTCTACATCGTGGCGACCAGAACTGAATGCCGTATTCCAAGTGTGGCCTTACCAAGGCCTTATAAAGTGGTATTAACCCTTCACGTGATCTTGATTCTCTCCCTTTGGCCATACCCAACTTCTGCAACCACTGTTCCTCCTCGGTTTTAGTCTCCAGGCCTTTAATGATCTTCGTTGCTCTTCTCTGCCCTTTTTCCAAAGTCTCAAAGTCTTAATCGGTGTCCTCCTCTTTGGAATTGTTTTCTTTTGAGTCTTAACTCAAACAAGGGCTTCTGTTTTGATCATCGTTTTATTTGTTTGTCATCGTAATGGAGAACGAAGGCCGCCTTGTTGCTTCTGGAAAATTGGCAGACGCGTCTCCTTCAACACAAGCTCCGCAGGACGCAAAATAAACAGGGGTTTCGGTGGTTTGCAACCTGGAACATTGTGTGACTTGATGTGTCAAACGTGTTCAGAGGAAGCCGGAGCTCAAAAAGCTTTGGCAAAAATTCAGATTTGTTTGCTTTGTTTGTTTTTTAATTTCACCCCATCTGTAAAGGTGATTAAAGTTCCAAGTAAATAAACTTAAAAGAATGGCTTCTAAGGGATCCAGCGCGTTGCATTTCCATCAAGGATGCCAAAGGATCCGGTCTAAAAAAACCAAAAACGAGAAGAAGGAAGCCTCAAATATATTTTATTTATTGATCATGTAAATAGATGCCAAGTTGTCAAGAACTTGGATTTGGGTCAGGTGACCAGGTGGATGCTAGGACGGTTGTAAGTGCAAGTACTGGTCATAAAATGGTTCTTCGTCACTCAACGAACGGTCGAACGACAAAGATTACCTGCATATATTCCAGTAAACTTCCAGGTAGAATTGAAAGTGGTGGTTTAGGCCTACTACTCGGCAACCTGAAGGTTTGTGGACTTCAACTCCCAGAATTCCCTACATTTATGTGGACTTCAACTCCCAGAATTCCTCACATCTATGTGGCCTTGAACTCCCAGAATTCCTCACATCTATGTGGACTTCAACTCCCAGAATTCCCCACATCTATGTGGACCTCAACTCCCAGAATTTCTCACATCTATGTGGCCTTCAACTCCCAGAAATCCCCGCATCTATGTGGACCTCAACTCCTAGAATTCCCCGCATCTATATGGACCTCAACTCCCAGAATTCCCCACATCTATGTGGACTTCAACTCCCAGAATTCCTCACATCTATGTGGACTTCAACTCCCAGAATTCCTCACATCTATGTGGACCTCAACTCCCAGAATTCCTCACATCTATGTGGACCTCAACTCCCAGAATTCCTCACATCTATGTGGACCTCAACTCCCAGAATTCCCCACATCTATGTGGACTTCAACTCCCAGAATTCCCCACATCTATGTGGACCTCAACTCCCAGAATTCCTCACATCTATGTGGACCTCAACTACCAGAATTCCTCACATCTATGTGGACCTCAACTCCCAGAATTCCCCACATCTATGTGGACCTCAACTCCTAGAATTCCCCACATCTATGTGGACTTCAACTCCCAGAATTCCCCACATCTATGTGGACCTCAACTCCCAGAATTCCCCACATCTATGTGGACCTCAACTCCCAGAATTCCCCACATCTATGTGGACCTCAACTCCCAGAATTCCCCACATCTATGTGGACTTCAACTCCCAGAATTCCTCACATCTATGTGGACTTCAACTCCCAGAATTCCTCACATCTATGTGGACCTCAACTCCCAGAATTCCTCACATCTATGTGGACTTCAACTCCCAGAATTCCTCACATCTATGTGGACCTCAACTCCCAGAATTCCTCACATCTATGTGGACCTCAACTCCCAGAATTCCTCACATCTATGTGGACCTCAACTCCCAGAATTCCCCACATCTATGTGGACCTCAACTCCCAGAATTCCCCACATCTATGTGGACCTCAACTCCCAGAATTCCCCACATCTATGTGGACCTCAACTCCCAGAATTCCTCACATCTATGTGGACCTCAACTCCCAGAATTCCTCACATCTATGTGGACCTCAACTCCCAGAATTCCCCACATCTATGTGGACCTCAACTCCTAGAATTCCTCACATCTATGTGGACTTCAACTCCCGGAATTCCCCACATCTATATGGACCTCAACTCCCAGAATTCCCCACATCTATGTGGACCTCAACTCCCAGAATTCCCCACATCTATATGGACCTCAACTCCCAGAATTCCCCACATCTATGTGGACCTCAACTCCCAGAATTCCCCACATCTATGTGGACTTCAACTTCCAGAATTCCTCACATCTATGTGGACCTCAACTCCCAGAATTCCCCACATCTATGTGGACCTCAACTCCCAGAATTTCCTACATCTATGTGGACCTCAACTCCCAGAATTCCTCACATCTATATGGACCTCCACTCCCAGAATTCCCCACATTTAGGTGGACTTCAACCCCTAGAATTCCCCACATCTATGTGGACTTCAACTCTCAGAATTCCCAACATCTATGTGGACCTCAACTCCCAGAATTCCCCACATCTATGTGGACTTCAACTCCCAGAATTCCTCACATCTATGTGGACTTCAACTCCCAGAATTCCCAAGCCATCCATGGAGTAGAAGCCTCTCTTACTGTAGGCCAGGCTGGTGCTGGTTTTGGGTTGGTGCCCTGAAATACGTGTTGTTGTCGTTGTGATTGCTGTTCTCCTATTTTGACTCTGGTCCTGTTGAGTGTTGACACTTTTTCACTCTTTCTGCTTGTAAGGATATATATATTTTCCCCCTTAATGTCAACCTCTTGGAATCGTTTCCTAATTGCCAGGAGCCAAATGAAGCAACCACAGTAAATATTGTTTGAACGTCTTATTCACGGTTGTGCCATTTGCTTGGCCTGGATTTTAGCAACCTGCAGAAACCTGCTACGATTTAAACACGTGGTCCTCGGCTTACAACGGTTCACTTAGTGACCATTGGAAGGAACGACAGCCGTGAAAATAAAGCGACATGAACCATGGGGTAAATAGGTAGCCTTCAACGTACAGCCACAACTGGGATCAGAATTTACGCTGCTAAGCAAGGCAACGACTCTGTTCCAATTTTACGACCTTTTCTTGATGCTGCCATTAAGTGAATCGCTGCTGTTGTTGACTTAGCGAGATGGTTGTGAAGTGTATCCGGCTTCCCCGTTGACTTTACTTGTCAGAAGGTCGCTAAAGGGGATCGCGTGACCCCGGGACACTGCCACCGTCGTAAATATGAGTAACATGTTGTTAAGTGAATCTGGCTTCCCCGTTGACTTTGCTAAAGGGGGTGATGTGACCGTCATAAATACGAGTCAGTTGCCAAGCGCCTGAATTTTGATCACGTAACCATGGGGAATGCTGCAACGGTCGTAAGTGTGAAACACAGTCCTAAGTCACTATTTTGAGTGCCGTTCTTAACTTTAAACTAGGCGTTGTTAAGTCAAGGAGTATCTGTATCATTTAAATCTTTTTCCTGTCTTCTCTCCAGGAGTTTGAAAAAGCAATTATTGCCTTCTCTCATCCCATTTTACGTACACAACAACCCTTTGAGGTCGGCCAAGCTGAGAACCAGCAAATACCCCAAACTCTGCTTGGGATTTTTGCCCTGACTGACAACATTTTACTCAATTCTTTTGTCTGTCACGAGAAAATCAGATTCCCTCAGCCACGATTCTGGTTAAAAACACATCAAATCTATCTAAAAACTACAACTCGTCCTTGACTTATAACGATTCATTTAGTGACCGTTCAAAGTTGCAACGGCCCTGAAAAAAAGTGACTTAGGACCGTTTTCCAGACTTAAGCACCCTTGCAGCCTCCCCACAGTCCCATGAATAAAATTCGGACACTTAGCAACTGACTCATATTTATGACGGTCGTAGTACCCTGGGGTCACGTGATCCCGTTTTGCGACCGTCTGACAAGCAAAGTCAATGGGGGGGAAAGCTGGATTCGCTTAAGAACCGTGTGACTAACATAGCAGCTGCAGGGATTCACTTATCAACAGTGGCAAGAAAAATTGTAAAAATGGGCAGGGTCGAATCACTTAACAGCTGTCTCGTTTAGCAACCAAAATTTTGGGCTCCATTGTGGTCGTAAGTCGAGGCCCACCTGCAGGAATGTCCGCTTTTCTTACAAAATAGCACGAGGCCACCTTATTCTGTCCCTGCAACTTCTTTCTATCTTCATTTTTTTTTCTTCCCTTTCAGTTTTCCCCATTTTGCGTAACTTTTCTCCATATCCACATTTTTCAGAGCGAGTAAAAATGCCTCCCTTGTGTTGCACAAGAATCATTTGTTCTGTGCAAACGGTCCTCGGCTCGCTGGAGGGTTGTTGGTTTTGTGTTGTCGTTTTTTTCCTCTTTCCTTTAAGGCTCAACCAGTTTGACCTCTCGCTGCTTTTGCAACCACAATTTTCCTTGAGGTTTCGGCTTCCTGCTGTGACCTCCAGCGCATCTGAATTTACAAATGAAGACGGAGGAAGAATCACATATAAAATAATGGAATCCTAAGACTGGAAGGGACTTTGGAGGTCATCCATTCCAACCCCCTGCTCAAGCAGGAAACCCCATACCGTATCGGACAAATGGTTATCCAGTCTCTTGAAAACACCCAGTGTTGGAGCACCAACTTCTGGTGGCAAGTAGTTCCACTGGTTAATTGTTCTCACTGTCAGGAAATTTCTCCTTAATCTCAGGTTGCTTCTCTCCTTGATTAGTTTCCATCCGTTGTTTCTTGTCCTGCCTTCAGGGGCTTTGCGGAGACCACATAATTCAGTCTGAAACAACATTTTTTCAATTGTCTGCATAGCGGGCTGGGGAATTCTGGGAGTTGTAGTCCACGCTAAGAAACCCACCCACCCACCCCGCCAGCTATGCAGACAATTAAGTTGAGTTAAATGATGTCAGTCAAGCAGACTTTAGCGTATTTGCCGGTTCTCCGGTTGACCTACCCCTAAGGGTTGTTGTGTAGGTCAAATGGGATGAGGGGAGGCTGTAAGTACTCTTTCCAACTTCTGAAGGAAAGACAGAAAAAAGATTTAAATAGTACAGGTAGCCCTTGGCTTACATATTTTCATTTAGTGACGGTTTCAAAGCAGGGGTGGGATTCTAAAATGTTAGCAACTGGTTCTCTGCCCAGTTGCTGGGTGGGCGTGGGCGTGGTGGGCGTGGTGGGCGTGGTGGGCGTGGTGGGCGTGGTGGGCGTGGTGGGCGTGGCATACTTGGCCTCCTGCATCACGGTGGCGTTTTCACCCTCCCCAGGCTCCTGAGGCTTTTCTCGAGCCTCCGGGACGGCAAATACTACCTCCCTAGGCTCTGGAAGCCCTCCGGAAGCCAAAAATGTCCCCGTTTTTGGAATTTTGGAAGGCTCAATTTTTGCCCTCCCAGACCCTCCACGCAGCCCCTGCCAGACCTACCTGTCATCCAAAACAGGCCACATGGAGACTCCTGGGAGGGGCAAGCTGGGAGGGGTGGGTCAGCGGATCCTTCCAACTACCGGTTCGCTCAAACCGGTGCAAAACAGCTGAATCCCACCACTGGTTCAAAGATACAAGGAAAAGTGCCAAGGTTGAGAAATATTTAATTTAGTGTGAGCAAGGGGTTGAACCAGACTGTCGGAAATGGTACAGGCTTTCCTGCTGGAGCAGCGGGGGTGGACTAGATGATCTCCAAGGTCCCTCCCAACTCTGTTATTCTGTCTTAGGGGTCCCTTCCAACCCTCCCCGATTCTATTTGCAGGCCATTTCATTTGGTAAAACCGGAATGGGTCCCGTCGTGTATTGGCTACTTCTGCATATATAAATATAGAAAGACGTAGTTCTCCTGAAAGCTTTACTTTCTCTTTTCTTTTTCATCACATCTGGGTTGTTGTTGTTGTTTCCCAGAGTGGTGAAAGTTTCGTTCTTTCTTTTTGCTTCTTCAGTGTTAAGAAAGAAAGCCAAACTTCCTCCTCGTTGCCCATCTGTTCGGCAAACGGCTCTGTTAAAATCCTTTCCTGGCATTTTGAACGACAATGGACTTAGTTGGAAGTCGCAGTCCTTTGGACAATACCAGGTTTAAATGGGTTCTGGATTGCCCAGAACTGCCAGTCATTTTGATGTCTTTTGACACCTCCTGGGGACAGATGATTTACAAGCATCTCCTGGCGACTGGCCCAAAGTCATGTAGCCGGCTTTCATGCCTAAGGCAGGACTAGAACTCACGGTCACCTGGTTGTAAGTCTTCCAGCCAGATTTCATGCCTAAGGCAGGACTAGAACTCCCCATCTCCTGGTGATTGGGCCAGAGTCCTCCAGTTGGCTTTCATAGTTAAGACAGAACTAGAACTCACCGTCTCCCTGTGATCGGCCCAAAGTCACCCAGCTGGCTTTCATGCTTAAGGCAGGACTAGAACTCAGGGTCACCTGGCGATTGGCCCAAAGTCCTTCAGCTGCCTTTCATGGTTAAGGCAGAACTCCCCTTGATCAGCCCAAAGTCTCGCAGCTGGTTTTCACAGCCACAGTAGGGACTAGAACTCACCCTCCCAGTTTCTAGACTACCCCCTTAACCACTAAGGCCCCTAGGCCAACGATTGTAAAATTCGATCTCACGACCCACTGATGTTGAAATTCCCACACACCCTTCTGGATGCTTAGACCCTGGCATCACCCTTACGAACGCTGCGCCTGTGTCCACATTCAAACAGCAAGTCCAAATATGGTGCCCGAGGCCCGTTAACTTTTCACGTTTTCAGCGTAAAGATAGAATTGATAGACGCAGCTCTCCCGGGGGTGGGGAAAAACCCCAGGATTATTATCAATAACAACTTCCTGGCTTGGATGTATGGAATACTTTCCCAAGAGGGGGAATGCGTCTGCCAGGAAAGCTAAGAAACCAAATTAGGAACGAGATGCCAAGCAATAACACGGAGCTGTATCCTTGCACCGCCAGAAATTAAATCTACATTAAAGTTTGCAAATTTTGGCTGCATTGGCCAAAAAGGCCAATACAATCCTAGGCTGCATCAACAGAAGGATAGAATCAGGATCACGTGAAGGGTTAATACCAGTTTATAAGGCCTTGGTAAGGCCACGCTTGGAATACGGCATTCATGTTTGGTTGCCAGGATATAAAATAGATGTGGAGACTCTAGAAAGAGTGCAGAGAAGAGCAACAAAGAGGATTAGGGGACTGGAGACTAAAACATATGAAGAACGGTTGCAGGAACTGGGTATGTTTAGCTTAAGAGAAAGAAGGACTAGGGGAGACATGATAGCAGTCTTCCAATATCTCAGGGGTTGCCACAAAGAAGAGGGAATCAAACTATCCTCCAAAGCACCTGAGGGTAGAACAAGAAGCAATGGGTGGAAACTAATCAAGGAGAGAAGCAACTTAGAACTGAGGAGAAATTTCCTGACTGTTAAAACAATCCATCAGTGGAACAACTTGCCTTCAGAAGTTGTGAATGCCCCAACACTGGAAGTCTTTAAGAAGATGTTGTACTGAAATGATGAAGAGTTTCATGTCTGAACAGGGGTAGGACTAGAAGACCTTCAAGGTCCCTTCCAATTCTGTTATTCTGTTCTGTTAACAGGTGGGAGCTCATCAAAGAGTAAAATAGGCAGCCAATAAATTTGATAGATTAGATGGATAGATGGATGGATAGATGATGAATAGGTAGATGAATGATGGATGATAGACAGACAGACAGACAGACACAGACATAGTAGGTAGAAAGATAGATATAGATAGATAGAAAGACAGACAGACAGACTAGGTAGGTAGGTAGATAGATAGACAGACAGACAGACAGACAGACAGACAGACAGACAGACATATAGTAGGTAGAAAGATAGATAGATAGATAGATAGATAGAGATAGATAGATAGATAGATAGATAGATAGACAGACAGACAGAGACAGACAGACAGATAGACATAATAGGTACATAGGTAGGTAGGTAGGTAGGTAGGTAGGTAGGTAGGTAGGAAGATAGACAGACAGACAGACTGGCAGACAGAAAGACAGACAGACAGACGATCTGTTTGGAGGTTTTCAAAAATAGATTGGACAACCATTTGACCAAGATAGTATAAGATTTCCTGCCTTGAGCAGCGGGTTGGACTAGATGACCTCCAAGGCTCCCTCCAGCTCTATGAGTCTATATTTCCATCTTTGCTGCTGCCCATCTTGCTATGTATTGCCGACTGCATTATTTTCTGGGATGTTAACCATGTCACATCTCATTTTTGAAGGAGCAGGATTGCCCTGCAAAATCTGCAGAAATATTTTGAATTTTGCTGCCTAAACCGGACTGGTGTTTTTTTCCTCAGGAGGCCTTTTGGTGTCATTGCCGGCCGAGGGACCACTTCAAAGGATTCTCCCTTCCCCGAAGCCTTCCTGCAATTCTCTATTTCTCCCTGGTGTTTTTATTTCCCGTTCCAAGTCAAATAGAGGAGGGGTTTTATCCCCCCCTCCCCAAATATTTTGTCTTCTCTCAATTGACATTTGAGTTGAAATTCTCCATTGTTTATTCTGTTGGATTCAAAACTCACCAAGGTTAAGGGTAAACCAAATTTGGAGCTAATCCACACAAACAGGGTGTAACCCAGGGCCAAAATGAGGTTCTAATACCATTTTATAAAGCCTTAGTAAGGCCACACCTAGAGTACTGCATCCAGTTTTGATCACCACACAATAGAAAAGACGGCGAGACTCTAGAAAGAGTGCAGAGAAGAGCAACAAAGATGATGAGGGGACTGGAGACTAAAACATATGAAGAACGTTGCAGGAACTGGGCATAGCTAGTCTAGGGAAGAGAAGGACCAGGGGAGACAAGGTAGCATCTTCCAATATCTGAGGGGCTGCCCCAGAGAGGAGCGGGCACCCGAAGACCAGACAAGGACTAATGGATGGAAACTGACCAAGGAGAGATTCAACCTGGAAATAAGGAGAAATTTTCTGACAGTGAGAACCATCACTCCAAGGAACAGAAGTTGCCTTCCGAAGTTGTGGAAGCTTCATCTCTGGAAGCTTTCAAGGAGAGATTGGACTGCCCTCCGTCAGAAATGGTGTAGGGTTTCCTGTTTGGGCAGGGGTTGGGCTAGATGACCTCCAAGGTCCCTTCCAACTCTGTTCATCTATATTCAATAGAATAGTAGTTGCCTTCGGAAGTTGTGGAAGCTTCATCCCTGGAAGCTTTCAAGGAGAGACTGGACTGCCCTCCATCAGAAATGATGTAGGGTCTCCTGCTTGGGCAGAGGTTGGGCTAGATGACCTCCAAGGTCCCTTCCAACTCTGTTCATCTGTATTCAATGGAATAGAAGTTGCCTTTGTAGGTTGTGGGAGCTTCATTCCTGGAGGCTTTCAAGAAGAGACTGGACTGCCATCTGTCAGAAATGGTGTAGAGTCTCCTGCTTATGCAGGAGGTTGGACTAGATGACCTCCAAGGTCCCTTCCAACTCCGTTCATCTGTATTCAATGGAATAGAAGTTGCCTTTGTAAATTGTGGGAGCTTCATCCCTGGAGGCTTTCAAGAAGAGACTGGACTGCCATCTGTCAGAAATGGTGTAGAGTCTCCTGCTTATGCAGGGGGTTGGACTAGATGACCTCCAAGGTCCCTTCCAACTCCGTTCATCCGTATTCAATGGAATAGAAGTTGCCTTTGTAAATTGTGGGAGCTTCATCCCTGGAGGCTTTCAAGAAGAGACTGGACTGCCATCTGTCAGAAATGGTGTAGGGTCCCCTGCTTGGGCGGTGGGGGTTGGGCTAGATGACCTCCAAGGTCCCTTCCAACTCTGATGTAATTTGTATCCCTCTGGTGATGCAATTCAGCTTTCAAGGAAGCGTCAGACCTTCTGCTGAGGCTGCCAAAACTGGAGGCAGGGCAGGGCAGAGCAGCGGCGGGGCTGGGCCGGGCTGGGGAAGCGGGGCGGGACCGCGGCTCGCTGCGGCTCTTCCCCGCCGGAGCACCGAGCAGAGCGCAGCGGAGCGCAGTTGCGGCGAGGTTCCCAGGCGCGTCTCGCCTCTTTTTTCCCCGCAGGGCAAAGCGAGCGGGAAGTCAGCGGACGCTGCCGGGCAGGGGGTCCCAGCTAAGGTAGGGGCTCCGCCGAAGGGCGCAGCGGGGGGAGCGGGGGGCGGCGGTCGTGGGGGGCTCGGATAGCTGACCTCTGAGGTTCCTCCCCTTTTGGGGACCGCGGAAGAACGCGGCTCGGGGAGAGAAAGGGTCCCCACGTTCCCCATTTAACGGGTGGGGAGGAACGGTCGTGGGGGGCTCGGATAGCTGACCTCTGGGGTCCTCCCTTTTTTCTAAACCGTGGAAGAAGGCGCCTCGGGGAGGGAACGGGGGTCTCCCAGACTTTTCCCCATTTAAAGGGTGGGGGGACGGTCCTGGGGGGCTCGGATAGCTGACCTCTGATGTTCCCCCTTTTTTTGGGACCGCGGAAGAAGGCGCCTCGGCAGAGAAAGGGGATCCCCCAGACTTTCCCCATTTAACGGGTGGGGAGGAACGGTCGTGGGGGGCTCGGATAGCTGACCTCTAAGGTTCCCCCCTTTTTCTTGGGCCGCGGAAGAAGCCGCCTCGGGGAGAGAAAGGGGGTCCCCCCAGACTTTCCCCATTTAACGGGGAGTTTAGGGTCCTTTCTTAGTGCAGGAAAGACTCTCGAGGTCCTCTAGTCCACCCCTCTGACATGGGCACCTCTGCGCTAAGCCCACCTGGACAGGTGGGTGGCCCCATCCAACCCCTTTGGAAGCCGCCACGAGGGTGTGGGGATTCATGGTGCGTCTGTTTGCGTGTTGCTCTTGGTGTGTTGGTGTGTAAGCCCAAAGCAGGCTGTGCCGCCAAAACAATTCGGAGCTGGGTGTGAATCCCCGTTTCTGCAGGGGATTCTTCCTTATGGTACTCTTTTCTTTTTCTGTTTTTGAAGTATTTTTATGATACGATTTTTTCTTCATTTTACATCACAGTTTCAGCTTTGCAACAACTCTGTATCCGTTTATATCCACAGGTTGTTGTTTTTTTACACTTATATATACTATCATGTCTACATCATATAGTTATCGTTCTAGATATTTTTACATTTTATAATTTTTGTAAATCTTAACATTATAGACAATTATACATCATAAATATCCTTCGCCTTTCGTTATATGTAGATTTATTTCTAGTTTCTAATTCATTAACTGTCTTTCATTGTTAGTTTTCTAATCTTTGCATCTTCTAACAAGCCAATTATACCATATATCCCAAATTAAATAATATTCTGTTTCTCCTTTGTCTTTGATTTCCATTGTTAATCTATCCATCTCCATGCAGTCTAATATTTTCTTTATTACCATTTCCTCACAGGGTATATTTCCATTTTTCCAAAAAATTTCAGCATATGCAATTCTGGCCACCATTATTACATGCAGCATTAAATATTAGGGTTTTTTTTTGTTATATTTCCCTGTTAACATGCCTAATAGAAATAGCCCCAGTTTTAACACTATTTGCTGTTTTACCATTTCCTCTAACCATTTTTTTTAATCGTTATCCAATAATTTTTTTGCCGAAGGACATGTTTACCACATGTGATGGTATGTTTCTTGTGTCTGTTTGCATTTCCAGGATTCTGGTGATCTGTTTGGAAACATTTTTGCTAGCAAAATGCTAGCAAAAATGTTTTCAAACAGATCACCAGAATGCTGGAAATGCAAACAACTGGTGGTAGATGCCATCTGTAGAACATTTTATATAAGTTTTCTCTATATGCTGCCGACATTGTCAATTTATAATTACACACACACACACACACACACACACACACACAATTTCTCCCACTTGTCTAATTCTATGGTATAGCCGAATTTTTTTGCCCAAATTATCATAGTGTCCTTTGCTGTTTTCTTCTTCCATTTTAAACCTCAATAAATAGTTGCATAATTTTTTTATCTGCCTCCTGTAATATCCTGTCCAATTCTTGTGGTTTTTTTTAAAAATAAAACTCATAGTTTTCTGCATCTTTCTTATATCTCATCTGGATTTGCCTATAAGGCCACATGGCAGCCTTTTCCAATATCTGTACTTTTTTTTTTTTGGCATAGTAAATAATGTCCCCTCTTTTGCGGGTTGGTAGTCTGGCAAAGCCGGGGCATCTGGTTTACTCTCTCTCTCTATTTTTTTAAACTTTTTGCAATTTATTAAGCTGCGGTTGAATCAAATCGGTCGAATTTTATTGTATGAAATGAAGGGAGAAGGTTCAGCCAAAAATTTATTTTTCCTTTCAAGACGATTCCCCCCCCCCCCCGCTCCTTTTCCTCCTGGCTGGGTGGGGAGACCCCAAAGGTCCAGCTGGAGGGCTGCGTTAAAATGCCCCCCCCAGCATTTTGCAGAGCGAGACGTATTGATAACCCTCAAATTACGACCGCGATTGAGCCCCAAATTTCCATCGCCAAGCAAAGACTACGTGAGTTTTTACCCGTTTCATGCTCTTGCTTGCCGTCGTGGTTAAGTGAATCACCACATTTCTTCAGAGAGTAACACGGTTGTTAAGTAAATCTGGTTCCCCCACTGATGTTGCTTGTCATGTGAAGCCCGGACACTGCAACCATTGTGGATGCAGGCTAGTTTTAGTCCTGCCTTAGGCCTGAAAGCCAGCTGGGTGGCCGTTCACCAGGAGACGGGGAGTTCTAGTCTTACCTTAGGCATGAAAGCCGGCTGGGTGACTTTGAGCCAATCACCAGGAGACTGTGAGTTCTAGTCTTACCTTAGGCATGAAAGCTAGCTGGGTGACTTTGGGCCAATCACCAGGAGACGGGGAGTTCTAGTCCTGCCCTGGGCATGAAAGCCAACTGGCTGGTAGTTGTGGAGAAAAACAGGAGAAGGAGGGAGTATTGTTTATGCTCTCCATCTAGAAGATGGTCAGGGCCACCGTCTTCATTTCATGGATTTCCTGGCCTGTAGGATATCCGTCCCCCGTTTCATAGTAAGTGGGCCTGATGCTGGTTTGTTCCCTGAGGGACATTCGGTGGGCTCTTTAACGGCTGTGTCCTTCTGGGTTTGTTTCTCCAGATGCCTCCTCAGTCAGTCGGTCGGTTTATTTCCCCCCCCCCCCCACCGATTGATTGTTGTGCCGTGAAATCATTTCGTACTACAGGAGATCAGACCGAGATAGATTGTCTCTGGGAGGCTCTGTCCCCCGCCTGGTCCTTCTGGTCTTCCAATGGTGGCCCCACTGGGACCGAGTCCATCCGAATAACAGAGTGGGAAGGGACCTCAGAGGTCTTCTAGTCCAACCCCCTGCTCAACCAGGACACCCTACGCAGTTTTGGACAAGTAGTTCTCCTCCTCCTCCTCCTCCTCCTCCTCCTCCTCCTCCTCCTCCTCCTCCTCCTCCTCCTCCTCCTCTGTTTCCCCTCTTTTTCCTTCTCCTTTTCCTCCCATACCTTCACTCCTCCTTTTCCTTTCTTCCTCCCTCCCTCCCTTCCTCCTTCCTTGCTCCTCCTCTACCACCACTCCTTCTCTTTTTCCTTCTTTTTCCTCCCGTACCTTCACTCCTCCTTTTCCTTCCTCCCTCTTTCCTTGTTCCTCCTCCTCCTCTATACTACTTTTTCCTTCTCCTTTTCTTCCCCTAATTCCATTCCTCCTTCTCCTCCTTTTCTTTCTTTTTTTCTTTTTCCTTCTCTTTTCTTTCTTTCTTTCTTTCTTTCTTTCTTTCTTTCTTTCTTTCTTTCTTTCTTTCTTTCCTCCCTCCCTCCCTCCCTCCCTCTCTCCCTCCCTCCTCCCTCCTCCTTCCACCCGACTCCTTTCTAGCATTAATGTTATCACCTAGTTGGGTCATGAAACGTTTTCAAGAAAAACCCCCAGCTCAGACAACACTAAGGACCCCAGAATCCTCCTCCTCCTCCTCCCCTATCACCACTCCTTCTATTTTTCCTTCTCCTTTTCCTCCCATACCTACATTCTTCTTTCTCTTGTTCGTTCTTTCTTTCTTTCTTCCTTCCTTTCCTTCCTCCCTTTTCTTTCTTTCTTTCTTTCCTTCCTTCCTTTCTCCTCCTCCTCTATCACAACTCCTCTTTTTTCTTCTCTTTTTCTTTCCTTACCTCCACTCCTCCTTCTCCTTCTCCCTCTTATTTTCTTTCCTTCTTTTTCTTTCTTTCTTTCCTTCCTTCCTCCTCCTCCTCTATCACAACTCCTCTTTTTTCTTCTCTTTTTCTTTCCTTACCTCCACTCCTCCTTCTCCTTTCCCTCCTTCTCCCTTTCTTACTTATTTTCTTTCTTTCTTTCATTCCTTCCTTCCTTCCTTCCTTCCTTCCTTCCTTCCTCCCTCCCTCCTCCCCGCTCCTCCTCCTCTTCTCATCACATATCCAAAATTGGATCCTTCCTTCCCCCTCACCGTATACCTAAATAATCCGATTTCACTCTCCTTCTCTCTGTCCACCCTCCTGGTCTATACTTTTGTGGAGCTGTGGGTTTGTGAAGTGGCCCATGACAGCAAGCTTGAGTCAGGCTTCCCCCCTTGGCTCTCTGCCCACGGTGGTGAACTACAAGCCCCATAGACCCCAGCCAGGACAGCCGGTCGCCCCTGCCCCATTGTTTCTCGTAAGTCAAGAAAAAAAACGTTGACGATTCAGCAATCAGCTCTAAAACCGAAGCCTGTAAAATATCATCGCGTTGCATTGCAGACGAAGCTTGGTGACAACCAAGGCCTTATTTTTCTTTTTTAAATCCCTGAAGAATTCTTCGAAAAGTAACTGTGTAAAATCAAAAGGGTTTATTTTCCTAAGAAAGGGCTCCATATATCTTGCATTCTTCTATAACAGCAGCCCAGGCGGGAAAGTGGGATCAAAATTCCAGAGAATTTCCCAGCGATTCCCAGATGTCGTTTGGAAAATTCTCACCTAATCCATGTTGGCTTGGAAGGACCAGCTTCCCGCGGAACTCAGCCTAATATTAGTCTCATCCTGGTTTGTCCCACTGTTTTCGTTTAGAAACATTTTCTTTTGTAAAAGCACATCGGTGCCTAAGAAGAGGAAGGGGATTTTCTTTCTTTGGGATTTAAAAAAAAGGGGAAACTTAAAATGGGAAGTTTCTATACTTTGGCACACAATGGAAAAAGTCGAGACGCCTTGTAGACTTTGGCTGCTCAGCAGCGTCTGCGAGAAGTAAAAAAAGTCTCAATACGTTTTTTATTTTTTATCTTTTACAAACATATCAGTGTGGTACCTGAGTGTCATACATTTCATACGAGAAAATTAATATTAACCACATTTGTTTCTTTTAACAAGCTTATATAATACTAATAGTAATACACATCTTTATATTAAATTATAATCTTTCATTGTTGGGTTATTCAATATTTCAATGTGTTATTTTTATACCAGTCACCCTATCTTAATTATCATACCTTTTAATACGGACAAAATATTATCAATCATATTTGTTACATTTAACAAACTTATTCCAGCCTAGGCAGGGGGTTGGACTAGAAGACCTCCAAGGTCCCTTCCAACTCTATTATTCTATTCTATATAACTAATATTAATACCAATATTTATATTACATTAAGATCTCCCATTATTGCTTATTCAACTTGTTATGTAGTTATTCAATATTTCAGTGTATTGTTTTTATATCAATCACCATATTCTACATAATACAGCTGAGATATTATTCATCTCATTGACTCTAAAATAAAAATAACACTGAAATATTGAATAACCCAACAAATATTGAATAACCCAACAATGAAAGATTGTAATTTAATGTTTCATTCTTGGGTTATTCAATATTTCAATATATTATTTTTATACCAGTCACCCTATCTTAATTATTATACCTTTTAGTATGGATAAAATATTATCAGTCCTATTGGTTACATTTAACAAACTTATATAACTCATATTAATAGCTACATTTATATTAGATTAAGATCTTCTATTATTGCTTATTCAACGTGTTATTTAGTTATTCAATATTTCTCTTTTTTTGAAGTTTTTTTTATTTTCATACAAATAACCACACGTGTATCATTGCATCATAGCCAACACTATTTTGTATTATTCAATATTATATCAATTCCCCTTACCATCAACTCCCAATGACTATCATTGGCTCTTCTGCTCTCCATATACCATATTTATACCCTATCCATCACATTTTTGCCTCCCCTACCTCTCTCCTCCTCCCTACCTCCTTTCTTCCCTCTATCATCCCTCTCTTCTGAACTTCCCCTTCCTCTCTCCTTCCCCTCTCCTCTTTCCACTCCTTCTTTCTCTCCTCCTCTTCCCCCCCTCTCTCCTAACCCCTCTCTTCCTCCTCTCATCTCCCATCTCTCTTCCACTCTCAGCATGGTAAACCACTGCAAAACAAACTGAGATTAAAGCTAGTTTGCTCCATTTTGCAAACGCAGCTGCTGCTTGGCCTCTAGCCAGCTTGGTTGAGTCTGTTGATCAATCCCAGCTTTTTCGCTCTTGTTTGTGTCTGAAAAATCAATTCTTGCAATCCAGCTCAGTCCTGATCATCCATCCCCGTCTCTTCTCCATGTTGATTAAAGGCAAAAAAAGTTGGCAGATTTTCCAAGGACATCCAACAGCTTTTCTGACTCTCTCTCTCTCTCTCTCTCACACACACACACCCTGGTCTATCCTGCCGTTTTATGGCCTCTGTATTTTACCACAAAGCCAAGCAAAGTTGGGTTTTTTTTAATGTTGAATGGATTTTTTAAACCTTTGGATGGATTTAGTCATGTGAAGCGTTAATACCACTTCATAAGGCCTTGGTAAGGCCACACTTGGAATATGGCATTCAGTTTTGGTCGCCACGATGTAAAAAAGATGTGGAGACTCTAGAAAGAGTGCAGAGAAGAGCAACAAAGATGATTAGGGGACTGGAGACTAAAACATATGAAGAACGGTTGCAGGAACTGGGTATGTTTAGCTTAAGAGAAAGAAGGACTAGGGGAGACATGATAGCAGTCTTCCAATATCTCAGAGGTTGCCACAAAGAAGAGGGAGTCAAACTATTCTCCAAGGCACCAGAAGGCAGGACAAGAAGCAACGGATGAAAACTAATGAAAGAGAGAAGCAACATGGAACTAAGGATAAATTTCCTGAAAGTGAGAACAATTAACCAGTGGAACCGTTTGCCACCAGAAGTTTGGGTGCTCCATCACTGGAAGTTTTTAAGAAGAGATTGGACAGCCATCTGTCTGACATGGTATAGGGTCTCCTGCCTGAGCAGGGGGTTGGACTAGAAGACAATACAATACAATACAATAGTAGAGTTGGAAGGGACCTTGGAGGTCTTCTAGTCCAACCCCCTGCCTAGGCAGGAATCCCTATACCGTTTCAGGCAAATGGCTATCCAACATCTTCTTAAAGACTTCCAGTGTTGGGGCATTCACAACTTCTGGAGGAACTTCTGTTCCACTGATTAATTGTTCTAACTGTCAGGAAGTTTCTCCTCAGTTCTAAATTGCTTCTCTCCTTGATTAGTTTCCACCCATTGCTTCTTGTTCTACCCTCAGGGGCTTTGGAGAATAGTTTGATTCCCTCTTCTTTGTGGCAACCCCTGAGATATTGGAAGACTGCTATCATGTCTGCCCTAGTCCTTCTTTCTCTTAAGCTAAACATACCCAGTTCCTGCAATCGTTCTTCATATGTTTTAGTCTCCAGTCCCCTAATCATCTGTTGCTCTTCTCTGCACTCTTTCTAGAGTCTCCACATCTTTTTTACATCGTGGCGACCAGAACTTTTTCTGGTTCCGCCCCAGGCCCCTGTTGGAACCGGATAGGTTCCAGGCGGAGCTTGGGCCACCTCCTGCTGACCTGTCCCGCCCCCGGGCTGAGGACCTGGTAGCCGCATGGAATAGTGCGGCTGCCGGTGCCTTGGACCGGGTGGCGCCTTTGCGGCCTCTCCGACGGCCACGATCGACCCGGGCCCCCTGGTTTAACGGGGAGCTAAGGGCGATGAAACGCCTTAGGAGACGCCTGGAGAGTAAGTGGAGATCCTCCCGCTCCGAAGCTGACCGAACACAGGTAAGAGCCTACATAAGGACCTACCTTGTGGCAATAAGAGTGGCCAAACGTCAGTATTGTGCCACTCTTATAGCGTCCGCAGAGAACCGCCCTGCCGCCCTGTTTCGGGTGACCCGCTCCCTTCTGTCACAGGAGCAGCGGGACCCCCCATTGCAGGGCAGGGCAGAGGAATTTGGAGAGTTCCTGCAGGATAAAATCGATCATATCCGGAGAGGTTGGACCCACTCCAGTGCTCCAGTGGGGACGTCCGAGACTAGTCTTGAGAGACCATGCTGGGAGGAGTTTGACCCTGTTGTCATCGAAGATTTGGACAGGTTGCGCGGGCGACTGCGGGCCACCACATGTTTACTGGACCCGTGTCCCTCCTGGTTGGTGCTGGCCTCCTGGGAGGGCTCACGAGGCTGGCTACTGGGACTGGTGAA
The DNA here is from genome assembly GCF_964273705.1 of Natrix helvetica. Lineage (NCBI taxonomy): Eukaryota > Metazoa > Chordata > Lepidosauria > Squamata > Natricidae > Natrix > Natrix helvetica. The sequence continues at coordinate 2,845,671 of NC_138550.1, read as the reverse complement.
CGCTTCGTTGGGGGAGGGCCTGATGCCGGCCGCCTTGAAAGAGGCGGTGGTCAGGCCCCTGCTCAAGAAGCCTTCTCTGGACCCAAAGGAGCTAGCAAATTATCGTCCTGTCTCCAACCTTCCTTTTTTAGCGAAGGTTGTTGAGAGTGTGGTGGCTCAGCAGTTTCCGCGCCACCTGGAGGAAGCTGATTATCTAGACCCGCGCCAGTCCGGCTTCCGACCCGGTCACAGCACGGAGACGGCCTTGGTCGCGTTGGTGGATGATCTCTGGAGGGCAAAGGATGGGGGTTGTTCCTCCATCCTTGTCCTATTAGATCTCTCGGCGGCCTTCGATACCATCGACCATGGTATCCTATTGCGCCGGCTGGAGGGGTTGGGGGTTGGAGGCACCGTGCTACGGTGGTTCCGCTCCTACCTCTCTGGCCGGACGCAATGTGTGTTGACGGGGGAGCAGAGGTCGACCGCAAGGCCCCTCATTTGTGGGGTCCCACAGGGGTCGATCCTCTCGCCTCTCCTGTTCAACATATATATGAAGCCGCTGGGCGAGATCATCCGTGGTTTTGGGGTGAGTTACCATCTGTACGCTGATGATACTCAGTTGTACATTTCCACCCCAAACCACCCCAACGAGGCTGTCGAAGTGATGGCCCGGTGTCTGGAAGCCGTACGGGTCTGGATGGATGACAACAGGCTCAGGCTCAACCCCTCCAAGACAGAGTGGCTGTGGTTCCCGGCTTCCCGATTCAATCAGCATATTCCATCGCTGACCATCGGGGATGAGCAATTAGCCCCGGTGGAAGGGGCGCGCAACTTGGGCGTCCTCCTTGACGATCGGCTGACCTTAGAAGATCACGTGGCGGCCGTGGCAAGGGGGGCGTTCCACCAGATTCGCCTGGTGCGCCAGTTGCCCTTTTGGACCGGGAGGCCTTGCGCACAGTCACTCACGCGCTGGTGACGTCCCGCCTGGACTACTGTAACGCTCTCTACATGGGGCTCCCCTTGAGGTGCGCCCGGAGACTGCAGTTGGTCCAGAATGCAGCCGCGCGGGTTATTATGGGGAGATCGAGATTCTCCCATATAACACCTATCCTGCGCGAGCTGCACTGGCTTCCTGTGGCCTACCGGGTGCGCTTCAAGGTACTGGTTACCATCTTCAAAGCGCTCCATGGCACAGGGCCCAGTTACCTGCGGGATCGCGTCCTGCCCCATACATCCCTGCGACCCATTCGCTCACACAGAGAGGGGCTACTCCGGGTGCCGTCCTCTAGAGAGTGCCAGAGGGCGGTGCCCAGGAGTAGGGCCTTCTCTGTGGTGGGCCCTACCGTTTGGAATGACCTCCCCCCAGACATCCGGACAACAACCGACCTTCGCTCCTTCCGTATGAAGCTGAAGACCTACCTGTTTTGTCAAGCCGGCCTGGCATAACGTTACAATCTTGCCACCCCAGGTCATTTTATAATGGGAAATTTTGTTTTTTAAAGTTTTTAGAGTTTAATATTTTTGGGGTTTTAAATTTTGTAAGTATGCTTATTTATGGACTTATTTTTACCTCCTCTGCACGATATATGGTGCTATCTTGATTATTGCTCTGTACGTCGCCCCGAGTCCCTGTGGGGAGAGGGGGCGACTAATAAGTTCAATAAAATAAATAAAATAAATAAATAAATAAATAACTGAATGCAGTATTCCAAGTGTGGCCTCACCAAGGCATTATAAAGCGGCATCAACACTTCACGTGATCTTGATTCTATCCCTCTGTTGATGCAGCCTAGGACTGCGTTGGCTTTTTTGGCAGCTGCTGCACACTGCTGGCTCATATTTAAATGGTTGTCCACTAGGACTCCAAGATCCCTCTCCCAGTTACTACTATTGAGCAAGGTACCACCTATACTGTACCTGTGCATTCCGTTTTTGTTGCCTAAATGTAGAACCTTACTCTTTTCACCATTGAATTTCATTTTATTAGATAGTGCCCAATGTTCAAGTTTGTCAAGATCCTTCTGTATCTTGAGTCTTTATCTTCTGGAGTGTTGGCTATTCCTGCCAGCTTGGTGTCATCTGCAAATTTGATGAGTTCCCCATTTATTCCCTCATCCAAATCATTGATGAAGTTGTTGAAGAGTACTGGGCCTAAAACAGAGCCTTGGGGTACTCCACTGCATACTTCCCTCCATGTAGATGCAGTTCCATTGAGGACTACCCGTTGAGTGCAGTTGGTCAGTCAGTTACGAATCCATCTGGTGGTGATGCTGTCCAACCCACTTTTTTCTCCACCTCCAAGGTCCCTTCCAACTCTGTCATTCTGTTATTTTGTTCTGTTGGGTGGATATTGAAATATTTAGTCGGGAAAGGCATATTCGAAGTGCAGGAGATTTCAAATGAAGCCGTTCCATAAAGACTTTGCATTTGACTTTGGAGTTTTTTCCTTTGTGGGTGTGTCTATGGATCTGTGAGTGTTTGTGAAAGAGATTGAATTGCAATCTTCTGGGTTCATAAATGATCTCAGTTCTTGGCTGCCAATTGATTGACTAAGAACAGAAAGTCTGCATCGTACCAGGATTATCACACCTGGCTAAATAAAATATAAATATTCACTAAGTGGCAGCAAATGTTTACATTTTGCTGCCATCTAGTGGTCAGTATCCATTTTGCAGTCCTGGTCTATACAGCCTTTTCTCTCTGCCATGTGGAATTTTTGCTCCCTTGGTAAATATACGGAATAGTGGATGATGGGATTAAAGTCTGACACACCTCTTTCTCTACTCTTATACTTATTCCTGAGGTTCCCCAATCACCACTAGAATTGAGTCTCTCCTGCTTCTCCTCCTCCTCCTCCTCTTCTTCTTCCTATCTTCTTTCTTCTCCCTTCTCCTCTTCCTCCTGCTCCTCCTCCTTCTCCTTCTCCTCCTCCTCCTCCTTCTCCTTCTTCTCTCCCTCCCCCTCCTCCTTCTTCCTATCTTCTTTCTTCTCCCTTCTCCTCCTCCTCCTCTTCTTCCTCCTCTCCTCCTCCCCCTCCCCTTCTTCTTCTTCTCCTTCTCCATCTCCTCCTCCTCCTCCTTTCTCCTCTTCCTCCTCCTCTTCTTCTTCCTATCTTCTCCCTTCTCCTCCTCCTCCTTCTCTTCCTCCCTTCTTTCTATTCCTCAATCAAATCATACTAGGAATAGAATAGAATAGAATAGAATAGAATAGAATAGAATAGAATTCTTTATTGGCCAAATGTGATTGGACACACAAGGAATTTGTCTTTGGTGCATATGCTCTCAGTTTGCATAAAGAAAAATAAAATACATTCATCAAGAATCATATCAAATCATACTAGGAAACAAAACAATATAAATTGTAAAGATACAAGCAACAAGGTTATAGTCATAAGTGGATAAGTGGATAAGAGATAGGTACTAGGAAGGATGAGAAGAAGAATAGTAATAGTCTTAGTAAATTATTGACTGTTGTGGGAATTATTTGTTTAGCAGAGGGATGGCGTTCGGGAAAAAACTGTCCTTGTGTCTAGTTGTCTTGGTGTGCAGTGCTCTGTAGTGTCGTTTTCAGGGTAGAAATTGGAACAATTTATGTCCAGGATGCCAGGGGTCTGTAGATATTTTCACAGCCCTCTTTTTGACTCGTGCAGTGTACAAGTCCTCAATGGAAGACAGGTTGGCAACAATCGAAAGAAAGTCCAGTTTTCTCTCTAAAAAACACCTTTGGGTCCTTCTCTCTTTTTCCCCATATCTTTTTACTGCTACATTCTCTTTCTTTCACACCATTGAAATAAGAACAATTTAGAAAACCTCCTAGCTCGGAACATACAGGTTTTCAAAAATGTTAGGTATGTTTAGCTGCAAGAGTTCATATTTCTGTGTTGGCATATTTTCTCCGTGTTGTTGTGTCTTCAGTGGTTATATTCCGAATGCTTGTATTTCTGGATTTGCTAAACACTGAACAGGGAGTCCTTGATTTATGACAACCAGAATTTCCATGGCTAAGCAAGGCAGCAGCTAAGTGAACCGTGCCGAATTTTATGACCTTTTCAGTTCAGCAAATCGCTGTCGTTAAGTGAATCACGTGAAATGCTATCTCACTTGATTATAGAAATTTTGGGCTCCGTTGTGGTTGTTATTCAAGGACTATCTGTAATCTATCCCAGCGCAGTAAGAATCTTGAATTCTAGTGTATATTGCAATATTAATGCTATATCAGGGGTTTTCAATTCAATTGTATGGAATGCAAAGGATGTATGCTTTTGTTTTATTTTTATAGTTATAATGTACATGAAGATGACATTTAATTTCATTGTACAAGGTGCAATGACACTAAACTAAACTAAACTAATGAATTGTCCAAGAATATGCCAGTTCATATAATGTACATGAAGATGGCATTTAATTTCATTGTACGATGTGCAATGACACTAAACTAAACTAAACTAAACTAAACTAAACTAAACTAAACTAAACTAAACTAAACTAATGAATTGTCCAAGAATATGCCAGTTCATATAATGTACATGAAGATGGCATTTGATTTCATTGTACGATGTGCAATGATACTAAACTAAACTAAACTAAACTAAACTAAACTAAACTAAACTAAACTAAACTAAACTAAACTAAACTAATGAATTGTCCAAGAATATGCCAGTTCATATAATGTACATGAAGATGGCATTTAATTTCATTGTACGATGTGCAATGACACTAAACTAAACTAAACTAAACTAAACTAAACTAAACTAAACTAAACTAAACTAATGAATTGTCCAAGAATATGCCAGTTCATATAATGTACATGAAGATGGCATTTGATTTCATTGTACGATGTGCAATGATACTAAACTAAACTAAACTAAACTAAACTAAACTAAACCAAACCAAACCTAAATTAATGAATTGTCCAAGAAGCCAGTTCATACAATGTACATGAAGATGGCATTTAATTTCATTGTACGATGTGCAATGACACTAAACTAAACTAAACTAATGAATTGTCCAAGAATATGCCAGTTCATATAATGTACATGAAGATGGCATTTAATTTCATTGTACGATGTGCAATGACACTAAACTAAACTAAACTAAACTAAACCAAACCTAAATTAATGAATTGTCCAAGAAGCCAGTTCATATAATGTACATGAAGATGGCATTTAATTTCATTGTACGATGTGCAATGATACTAAACTAAACTAAACTAAACTAAACTAAACTAAACTAAACTAAACTAATGAATTGTCCAAGAATATGCCAGTTCATATAATGTACATGAAGATGGCATTTAATTTCATTGTACAAGGTGCAATGACACTAAACTAAACTAAACTAAACTAAACTAAAATAATGAATTGTCCAAGAATATGCCAGTTCATATAATGTACATGAAGATGGCATTTAATTTCATTGTACAAGGTGCAATGACACTAAACTAAACTAAACTAAACCTAAATTAATGAATTGTCCAAGAAGCCAGTTCATATAATGTACATGAAGATGGCATTTAATTTCATTGTACGATGTGCAATGACACTAAACTAAACTAAACTAAACTAAACCAAACCTAAATTAATGAATTGTCCAAGAAGCCAGTTCATATAATGTACATGAAGATGGCATTTAATTTCATTGTACGATGTGCAATGATACTAAACTAAACTAAACTAAACTAAACTAAACTAAACTAAACTAATGAATTGTCCAAGAATATGCCAGTTCATATAATGTACATGAAGATGGCATTTAATTTCATTGTACAAGGTGCAATGACACTAAACTAAACTAAACTAAACTAAACTAAAATAATGAATTGTCCAAGAATATGCCAGTTCATATAATGTACATGAAGATGGCATTTAATTTCATTGTACAAGGTGCAATGACACTAAACTAAACTAAACTAAACCTAAATTAATGAATTGTCCAAGAAGCCAGTTCATATAATGTACATGAAGATGGCATTTAATTTCATTGTACAAGGTGCAATGACACTAAACTAAACTAAACTAAACCTAAATTAATGAATTGTCCAAGAAGCCAGTTCATATAATGTACATGAAGATGGCATTTAATTTCATTGTACGATGTGCAATGACACTAAACTAAACTAAACTAAACTAAACCAAACCTAAATTAATGAATTGTCCAAGAAGCCAGTTCATATAATGTACATGAAGATGGCATTTAATTTCATTGTACGATGTGCAATGATACTAAACTAAACTAAACTAAACTAAACTAAACTAAACTAATGAATTGTCCAAGAATATGCCAGTTCATATAATGTACATGAAGATGGCATTTAATTTCATTGTACAAGGTGCAATGACACTAAACTAAACTAAACTAAACTAAACTAAACTAAACTAAACTAAACTAATGAATTGTCCAAGAATATGCCAGTTCATATAATGTACATGAAGATGGCATTTAATTTCATTGTACAAGGTGCAATGACACTAAACTAAACTAAACTAAACCTAAATTAATGAATTGTCCAAGAAGCCAGTTCATATAATGTACATGAAGATGGCATTTAATTTCATTGTACGAGGTGCAATGACACTAAACTAAACTAAACAACTAAACTAAACTAAACTAAAATAAACTAAACTAAACTAAAACTAAAGAATTGTCCAAGAAGCCAGTTCATGGACTCAAGGTCAGGAATTCAGGCCCTAATTCATAAATATTCCAATGAGCGACCAACAATTCTTGAGATCGTCAAATATTAACTTGTAAACAGAGCCCAGATATAAATCACCACTCGGTTAAACTGTCTTGGGTGGTAATAATAACTGGGTAATAACATTATAGAGTCATTTGCAACAGCTCCCTTGCTTCTTTACGCTTAATTTATTTTACACTCGGCATGCAGGGTGTCCATATCATGAAAAGAAGGCAGCTCAGAGGCCTGGAAATACGAATACAGTAGAGTTTTATTTTTTGGTATTTACTCAGAGGTGTGTTAATCCTAATTGCTCTGCCACGCACAGGGCCCTTTTTCTATTCGAAATGACATTAAAGGGCATTTAATTATCATTTCGCCACCGTTGCAATCAAAGTGGCTTTGGCCTTTTTTGTTCTACGCCTAGTTAAACTAATTGAAGGTGCTTTTAATGACATTTCTTTTTATGGGAAATAACGCCGTGTCGGATGCGGGCTGGGGCTGGGTTGGGGCGTGAGTGTGGCGGAGTCGAGAAAGTTGAAATATTGATAAAATTGAAGCCCACCCCGTGTGTGTGTGTGTGTGTGTGTGTGTGTGTGTGTGTGTGTGTGTACATAGATGGATGGATGGATAATGATAGATAGAAAGATAGAGAGAGAGGCAGGCAGGCGGATAATGGTTGGTAGGTAGGTAGGTAAGGTAGATAGATGGATAACGATAGATACATAGATGGATGGATGGATGGATGGATGGATGGATGGATGGATGGATGGATAATGGATAATGGATAATGATAGAATGATATATAGATAATGGATGGATGGATGGATGGATGGATGGATGGATGGATGGATAGAAAGATAGACAGACAGAGACAGGCAGATAATGGTAGGTAAGTAGGTAGGTAGGTAAGGTAGATAGATGGATAATGATAGATGGATGGATGGATGGATGGATGGATGGATGGATGGATAGAAAGATAGACAGACAGACAGACAGACAGACGAATAATGGTAGGTAGGTAGGTAAGGTATATATGGATAATGATAGATACCGGTAGATAGATAGATAGATAGATAGATAGATAGATAGATAGATAGATAGATAGATAGATAGATAGATAGATAGATAGATAGATGATAGATAGATAGATAGATAGATAGATAGATAGATAGATAGATAGATAGATAGATGATAGATAGATAGATAGATAGATAATAGATAGATAGATGATAGATAGATAGATAGATGGATGGATGGATGGATGGATGGATGGATGGATATGATAGATAGATAGATAGATAGATAGATAGATAGATAGATAGATAGATGATAGATAGATAGATAGATAGATAGATAGATGATAGATAGATAGATAGATAGATAGATAGATAGATAGATGATAGATAGATGATAGATGGATGGATGGATGGATGGATGGATATGATAGATAGATAGATGGATGGATGGATGGACGGACGGACGGACGGACGGACGGACGGACAGACAGACAGATGAATAATGTAGGTAGGTAGGTACATAGATGGATAATGATAGATAGGTCGGTAGGTTTGATAGATGATAGTATGCAACTATCATCAATATGAATCAGTTGCCAAGCGTCTGAGTTTTGATCACGTGACTGCGAGGATGCTGCAATGGTTGTTAAGTGTGAAAAACGGTCATAAGGGATGCTTTTCATTCGTTGGAAAAGACAGAGCAACCGAATAGAATAACAGAATCACAGAGTTGGAAGGGACCTCGGAGGTATATAAGTCTAAGTGCTATTGCTATTGTTACAGGGTCTCCTGCCTGAGCAGGGGGGGCTGGTCTAGAAGACCTCCGAGGCCCCTTCCAGCTCTGTTATTCTGTAAAACAAGACTCTCGCCAGCAAAAGGCCATTGTTCGAACCTGCAGGAAGGTGATTTTAAAAAATCAAACAGCAGGGCAGGATGCCTCCCATTGGATTTCAAGGGCCTTCTTCCTTCTTTGGAAGGAAGTTTGGCCCAAGAATAACACCGAATAATAACCTCTAATAGGCGAGTAACATGCAACCTGCCCCAAGATAACCCCTGGCCTTCAGAAGCCATTCTTCGCAGTACTTTCCCAGGGACAGATTCGGTTTCAGAGCCACAGGGTGGGGGGGGGGGCAGAAATCTCTCCACCCCACGTACACATACACCCTACAAGTCGAAAGCTGGTTTGATTGTTTTCGGAGCAAGGAAGCCTTTCGCCAACCTGGGCGAAGGGGTTTTACAACGGGGATTGGATTTTTTTCAGCGAGAAAAGTGGCATTCCTGAGCTCGCTTTTGCAGGATTCTCTCTGGGTGTGAGTCCCAGCTTTCGGCCTTGTGGCACACACAAGCACACACCCCGGCAATGTTGGGGCGGGATGTGGCTGATGGGAAGCGTAGTTCCCTCATTCGTGAAGAGCATAAGACTGGGGATCGTAGAAGTGGGGTAAGAAATGGAGCGGAGATGAAAAATGGCCACCAGTTTTATTTTCCTCTGGGGAAGACGCTGAACAATGGTTGGGTAGAAACTCAGATGGACTTAGAATGCTGCAAAAGGTCCTACAGATACAGACTAATAAGAGCTGGAAGGGACCTTGGAGGTCTTCTAGTCCAACTCTCTGCTCAGGCAGGAGACCCGCTACCATTTCAGACAAATGGTTGTCCAACATCTTCTTCCAAACTTCCAAACTTGATGGTGTTTTGAGAGCTGGATGCAACGAAATTTCATTTTAATGTATGCTCATTAGTCTACATATAAAGTGACAATAACGTTCTATTCTATTCTATTCTATTCTATTCTATTCTTCTATATTTCTATTCTATTCTATTTTCTATTCCATTCCATTCTCTCTTCTCTTCCACTCCATTCCATTCTCTATTCTATTCTATTCTATTCTATTTTCTATTCCATTCCATTCTCTCTTCTCTTCCACTCCATTCCATTCTCTCTTCTCTTCCACTCCATTCCATTCTCTATTCTATTCTATTCTATTCTATTTTCTATTCCATTCCATTCTCTCTTCTCTTCCACTCCATTCCATTCTCTATTCTATTCTATTCTATTCTATTTTCTATTCCATTCCATTCTCTCTTCTCTTCCACTCCATTCCATTCTCTATTCTATTCTATTCTGTGGCAGCCCCTGAGATATTGGAACTCTACTATCAGGTCACCCATAGTCCTTCGTAAATAGGAGTCAGTCGCCAAAGGGTCTGAATTTGAATCACTTGACCACAGGGATACTGCAATGGTCGTAAGTGTGAAACACGGTTGTAAGTCGTTTTTTTCAGCACCGTTGTGACTTCAAACAGTCACTAAACGAAAGCTTGTAAGTCCACCACTAGTTGTAGAGAGGGAAGGCATCTGAATTGCAAAGGAGGACTCCTTTGATTAATTGCACCGATTTAATCAATTAAGGCAGCTAGTGTCACTTCCTGACTGCATGAGTTCATCCTTGATTGATTGCCTATTTCTAAAAGGATCGCTGTACACCCAGTCTATACGCCGAGAGGAAGGCAGTCATCCCTAATGGTTAATCTCTAGAGTTTGCCGGCGTTTTGATTTTTTGCTAGGATTGAAAAAGGGCCCTTATTAGCCACAGCTTTTAACACCCTGAAGAATGTTAATTACAGCCTCTTGCCTCCCGGCCACATTTAATTTCCACCTGCTCTCCAGCAAAACACCAAGGACAAAAGGGACAGGAGGATTTTCTTTCTGCCAAAAAAGAAGAAAAGAAATAAAAAGAAAATAATAATTCTGAACCCAAAAATCCCTCCCCAAAGGAACCGGCTTTATATCCTGGCAACCTGGAGCGCAGAACGGCCGTGAAATTCCAAGGGTGAGGAATAGATGAAAGAGAGAAATCTTTACTGTTTCAAAGAAACAGGTTGAAAAAACAGAATTTTTGATGCTTAATTTCACAAAGGAAGAAAAATCAAACACAGAGGCCTAGGTTGGCGAATGTGAGATTTGGGATTGATACTTGTAAAAAAAGATATTGACCAGACGTTAAAATGTAGATGTATTTTATATACAGTATATTTTTGTCTTTTGCTGTCCTTACCTTTCCTGCCCTCATAACCTTCCTTCCTTCTCTTCCTTCCTTTCTTCCCTCCTTCTTCTTCCTTCTTCAATTCCCCCTTCCTTCCTTCCTTCCTTCCCTCCTTTCCTCTCCCTCCCTCTCTCTTCTTCCTTCCTTCTTCACTTCCTCCTTCCTTTTGTCCCTCCCTCCCTTCCCTCTTCTTCCATCCTTTCTTTTCTTCCTTCTTCAATTCCACCTCCCTTCCTTTCCTGCCTTCTCTCCCTCCCTCCTCTTCCTTCCTTCTTCACTTCCTCCTTCCTTTCGTCCCTCCCTCCCTCCCTTCCCTCTTCTTCCATCCTTTCTTTTCTTCCTTCTTCAATTCCTCCTCCCTTCCTTTCCTGCCTTCTCTCCCTCCCTCCTCTTCCTTCCTTCTTCACTTCCTTCTTCCTTTCGTCCCTCCCTCCCTCCCTTCCCTCTTCTTCCATCCTTTCTTTTCTTCCTTCTTCAATTCCTCCTCCCTTCCTTTCCTGCCTTCTCTCCCTCCCTCCTCTTCCTTCCTTCTTCACTTCCTCCTTCCTTTCGTCCCTCCCTCCCTCCCTTCCCTCTTCTTCCATCCTTTCTTTTCTTCCTTCTTCAATTCCTCCTCCCTTCCTTTCCTGCCTTCTCTCCCTCCCTCCTCTTCCTTCCTTCTTCACTTCCTCCTTCCTTTCGTCCCTCCCTCCCTCCCTTCCCTCTTCTTCCATCCTTTCTTTTCTTCCTTCCTTCTTCAATTCCTTCTCCATTCCTTTCCTCTCTTCTCTCCCTCTCTCCTCTCCCTACCCCCTCACTCACTCTTCTTCCTTCTTTCCTCCTTTCTTTCCCTCCCTCCCTTCCTTCCTGCCTCCCTCCCTCCTTCCCTCCCTTCCAAATTGAAATTGCTTTGCACTGTGATAGAGGTGACCCAGCCATCCATGCCCAGATCATGTCAGCGTGGAAGAAGAAGAATCAAATATTTTTGATTAAAAATATTCCTGGAGCAGAAGGCAGAGTTTTGCACCTGGCAAGTATGCAAATGCATGGACATTTTCATCCCAATCTATCAGCCCCCCTGAGTTTACTCAAATATCTACGACTGTGCCAGCCCACCATATAAATGATGACTTTGGCAGCGATCTCCTGATAGATTCCCTGGTATTTATGCATTGGGGAGATTTAAAAGCTTTCTTAGAAAGCTCAGTTGGTATGTGCTGTGCAGCAACGATTTAACAATGGAAATTCCCCATCTCTTGTGTGGTCATAATCCGAGGACTCCAGTATTAGGAGGAAAATGTATTTCTTGTGATCACACAAACTCAATTCAGCTCTGGCTGCCTTCCAGCACTCGGTGGAATAAGCCAAATGTCTTCTTGGTTTTCCCCAACCTGTTGAGACTCTAGAAAAAGTGCAGAGAAGAGCAAGCAGGATGATGAGGGGACTGGAGGCTCAAACATACGATGGACGGTTGCAGGAACTGGGCATGGCTGGTCTAGTAAAGAGAAGGACCAGGGGAGACAAGATAGCAGTCTTCCCATATTTGAGGGGCTGCTGCAGAGAGGAGGGGGTCAGGCTATTCTCCAAAGCCCCCGAAGGCCAGACAAGGACTAATGGATGGAAACTGATCCAGGAGAGATTCAACTTGGAAATAAGGAGGAATTTCCTGACAGTGAGAACCATCAACCCATGGAACAGAAGTTGCCTTCAGAAGTTGTGGGAGCTTCATCACTGGAAGCTTTCAGGGAAAAGACAGAACTGCCATCTGTCAGAAATGGTGTAGGGTCTCCTGTTTGGGTGGGGGAGGGGTGGGACTAGATGACCTCCAAGGTCCCTTCCAACTCTGTTATTCTATATTCAATGGAACAGAAGTTGCCTTTAGAAGTTGTGGGAGCTTCATCCCTGAAGGCTTTCAAGAAGAGACTGGACTGCCACTTTTGGTCCCAGGAGGCTGCAGGGAGGCCTACTAGGCCCAAAATGGGGAACGGGTGGGGCAGTAGTCCCCCTGAGGCCCATTTTTGGTCCCAAGAGTCTGCAGGGAGGCAACTAGGCCCAAAACAGTCGGGGTTCGCGCAGGTGGGGTTTGAGTCGTGCATGCATTGCATTATGAGTGCGGGCACACATGCATGGTGTCACGTGTGGGTGCTCTTTCGGCACGTGACGACAAAAAGTTAGTCATCCCTGGTATAGGGTTGGACTAGATGACCTCCGAGGTCCCTTTCCAGCCCTAGGATTCTATCTTCTCTGCAACGGATGCTCCATTTGTTTTCCAGGGAGACCTGGCTCCCGTCCGTCCCCGTCCCCCCTCTTTCTCATCTCTTGGCCGAACAGGCTCTCCCTTAATGGAGCCCTGGCAGACGGGCAGCATCGATCAATCCATCTGCTCTCTGCGTGGTACAACCTGCCAGGGGGCCATAAACCGGATGGAAGCGGGGCAGCTTGGCAGACTGATTGTTCAGCTAATGCTTGCAAAGTGCTTGGGAGGGGAGGCGTTTTATCCCTCTCTTGGAGGAGGAGGGGGGCAATGCGTGTTTTTAAAAGCTGCAAGGAAATGAGGAGGAATCTTCTGACAGGGAGACCAATCAACCCATGGAACAGAAGTTGCCTTCAGACGTTGTGGGAGCTTCATCCCTGGAGGTTTTCAAGAAGAGACTGGACTGCCATCTGTCTGAAATGGTTTAAGGTCTCCTGCTTTGGCGGGTTGGACTAGATGACCTACAAGGTCCCTTCCAACCAGTGACGTGCGGTGAGGTTTACGGCTGGTGAGGCTGGTGACGTCATCAGGAAGGCGGGGAATGGGACCACATGTGATCCCATTCCCCGCCTTCCTGAGCGTGCTCCGCCAGCTCGCGCTCCGCAGTCCTCGAAAGCGACTGGGGAACGACGCAGTCCAGCAGAGGCAGGAAGGTTCTCGTCGTTCCCCAGTCGTTTTCGTGGCTTCGTCATCCAGGAGCGCCGACAATTCTGCCTCCGCAGCTCCCGGGCGCGGACGGACGGAGGTAGCCAGAGTGGCGCCGAGGCAGTCCGGCGGGCGAGTGACCGAGGACCTCCATCGCTCACTTGCTCGCTCTTTCGTCCGCCCGGACTGCCTTGACGTCGCTCTGGCTACATCCGTCCGGCCGCGCCCGGGAGCTGCGGATGCAGAAATGTTGTCGGCGCTCCCGGATGACGTTCCCCAGTCGCGGAGCTGCCGTCTTTCTGTAAGTCTTGGTGGGAGGGGATGGGGTGCTGGCTTTGTTTCAGTAAGTGGAATGATTGGTTGTGTGGTTGTATCATGATTGGTAGATTGGTGCTGATTGGTGCAGGCTCTGTGTGCATTGTTGTTTTGTATTTTAGCGGCTTGGGTTTGGAAACTAATCAAGGAGAGAAGCAACCTGGAATTCAGGAGAAACTTTCTAACAGTGAGGACAATTAATCAGTGGAACTTACAACCCAGTGACCTACTTGTGAGTTTCGACGTCATATCCCTCTTCACCCAGGTGCCCATAAATGAAGCCTTGACAGCCATCCAGAAAAAGCACAACCCCCCTAAACACATCCTGGACCTGACCAGCCACTGCCTAACCAACACATACTTCATCCATAATGGACAAAGATACAAACAGATAGAAGGAGCACCCATGGGATCACCCCTCTCTCCTGTCATTGCAAACTTATACGTGGAACATTTTGAAACCAACGCCTTAGACAAATCTGAACACAAACCCAAACTCTGGCTCAGATATGTTGATGACACTTTCGTGATTTGGCCACATGGAAAAGAAAAACTGGACAACTTCCTCACACATCTCAACAGCTACACCCCAAAATACAATTCACCATGGAAATAGAAGCAAACAACCAACTTCCCTTTCTGGATGTCCTAATCTACAAAAAACCCAATGGCTCCCTAGGACACACCATCTACCGGGGGGGGGGGGGAACACACCAACCGCTACTTAAATGCACAATCCCATCACCACCCTGCACAGATCAACTCTGTAGCCAAGACCCTCATCTCCAGAACCAAACGCCTAGCCGACAAAGACCACCTGAAAACTGAATTACACAAACTCACAAACGTATTAATCTCCAATGGATTCCAAAGAAAAACAATCACCAACCTAATCCAAAAGGAGACTCCCCCAAAAAACCAAGATACAGAACAGGACAATGGCATTGCCCTCCTCCCTTACATCAAAGGCACCACAGATAAAATCAGCAAAATTCTCCACAAGCACAATATCAAGACAGCCTTCAGCACTGACCAAAAAATAGCCAACATCTTAAGAAACCCCAAAGACAAAATCCAGCTAGAAAACCAAGGAGTCTACGAAATACCATGCAAAATCTGCCCAGCAATATACATAGGACAAACAAACAGGAGGATAAATGCACGCATCTCAGAACACAAAAATGCAGTAAGAAAAAAAGAAAAAACTTCCTCCCTTTTCCAGCACCTTAAAGCTACAGGACATGAAATCAACTTTGAAGGAGCCAGGTTAATCTCCAAAACAGAACACCTCCACAAGAGAATAATCATGGAAGCCATCGAAATAGAGAAACACCCCCACAGCATGAACAAACGTGATGATACCTCCCGCCTACCAAACATCTGGAAACCAGCCCTAGCCAACAAACGAACACCACCCACCACCCAAGCCGTTAAAATACAAAACAACAATGCACACACAACCTGCACCAATCAGCACCAATCTACCAATCATGATACAACCACACAACCAATCATTCCACTTACTGAAACAAAGCCAGCACCCCATCCCCTCCCACCAAGACTTACAGAAAGACGGCAGCTCCGCGACTGGGGAACGTCATCCGGGAGCGCCAACAACATTTCTGCATCCGCAGCTCCCGGGCGCGGCCGGACGGATGTAGCCAGAGCGACGTCAAGGCAGTCCGGGCGGACGAAAGAGCGAGCAAGCGAGCGATGGAGGTCCTCGGTCACTCGCCCGCCGGACTGCCTCGGCGCCACTCTGGCTACCTCCATCCGTCCGCGCCCGTGAGCTGCGGAGGCAGAATTGTTGTCGGCGCTCCTGGATGACGAAGCCACGAAAACGACTGGGGAACGATGAGAACCTTCCTGCCTCTGCTGGTGCTTTGGAGAATAGCTTGACTCCCTCTTCTTTGTGGCAACCCCTGAGATATTGGAAGGAAGGAAGGAAGGAAGGAAGGAAGGAAGGAAGGAAGGAAGGAAGGAAGGAAGGAAGGAAAGAAGGTAGCAGAGAAGAAAGCGAGGGAGGGAGGAAGGAAACAAGGAGAGAAAGGCGGAAGGAAGGAGAGAAGGATGGAAGGAAGGCGAGAAGGAAGGAAGGAGAGAAGGAAGGATCTCTCCTTGATTAGTTTCCACCCGTTGCTTCTTGTCCTGCCTTCAGGGGCTTTGGAGAATAGCTTGACCCCCTCTTCTTTGTGTTAACCCCTCAAATATTAGAAGACTGCTATCATGTCACCCCTGGTTCTTCTTTTCATTAAACAATACCCAATTCCTGCAACCGTTCTTCACATGTTTTAGCCTCCGTGTCTGCTTCCTTTCATTCTTTCTTTCTTCCTTTCTTTTTTTGATCTGGATTTTGCCCTTGATGCGAGGAATTTAGCAGGGAACAACAAATCTTTTAATCCTCCGTGCTGCAAGAATTTGGTTGCAAAACATTCCTTTGCTTTGATTTAATCGTTCGTGAATTGCAATGGGATCTTATCCCATCTCACTTTCTCCACGTCGAGGCTGGCTTTGCAAAATCAAGGAATTTGGGAAGTTGTGAACACTCCAACACTGGAAGTTTTTAAGAAGAGACTGGACAACCATTTGCCTGAAGTGGTGGTACAAGACAGAGGTCTTCAAACTTGGTAACTTTAAGACTTGTGGATTTTGACTCCCAGAATTCTCCAGCCAGCTTCCAATTCTCCATCCAACTCTGTTATTCTATTCTATTCTATACCTGGATAAGGTTGTCCTCTAAAACAAACAATTTCAGACAAATAACTATGATTATGCAAATGTGTGCAAATTTTAATCACAATCAGTCTTCCAGAGTTTACACTCAAATATTTATGGTTATGCAAATGCATCCAAATTTTAATCACAATCTGTCTTCCAGAGTTTACACTCAAATATCTATGATTGTGCAAGTACATGCAAATTTTAATCACACTGTCTTCCAGAGTTTACACTCAATCTATGATTGTGCAAATACGTGCAAATTTTAATCACACTGTCTTCCAGAGTTTACACTCAAATATTTATGATTGTGCAAATTCATCCAAATTTTAATCACAATCTGTCTTCCAGAGTTTACACTCAAATATCTATGATTGTGCAAATGCATCCAAATTTTAATCACAATCTGTCTTTCAGAATTTACACTCAAATATCTATGATTGTGCAACTCCGTGCAAATTCTAATCACACTGTCTTCCAGAGTTTACACTCAAATATCTATGATTGTGCAAATACGTGCAAATTTTAATCACACTGTCTTCCAGAGTTTACACTCAAATATTTATGATTGTGCAAATTCATCCAAATTTTAATCACAATCTGTCTTCCAGAGTTTACACTCAAATATCTATGATTGTGCAAATGCATCCAAATTTTAATCACAATCTGTCTTTCAGAATTTACACTCAAATATCTATGATTGTGCAACTCCATGCAAATTCTAATCACACTGTCTTCCAGAGTTTACACTCAAATATCTATGATTGTGCAAATACGGGCAAATTTTAATCACACTGTCTTCCAGAGTTTACACTCAAATATTTATGATTGTGCAAATTCATCCAAATTTTAATCACAATCTGTCTTCCAGAGTTTATACCCAAATATCTATGATTGTGCAAGTACGTGCAAATTTTAATCACAATCTGTCTTCCAGAGTTCCATTTTTTAGCATCCGACATGTGGGAACATCTGATTTTCCCTAAGCCAGGATGAAAAACAAGTGTGAACTTTATACAAGTTTCTTTCAGTCTTCCCTAACGGGTTTCACTGGCCAGATTTCTTCAGTCACTAAGATAAGGTTGGACTGGCGTAGTTTTATTATGAAGAAAAGGAGAGAAAGGAGTTTAAGGGGAAAAAAACTTAAACATTGACCATCTGGTCCCACAAATGGAAAAAGAAGCGGGGGACACACGACCCCAATGCCTCTGTTAGCCACGTCCACAGCAAATAAACTAATTTAATCAGGATTAATTGTAATCAAATCTTATACAGGTAGTCCTCAACGTATGACCATAATCAAGCCTTGCAGTTAAAACCACTGGAGGTTTTTCAGAAAAGATTGGGCAACCATTTGTCTGAAATGTTATTCGGATTCCTCCCTCAGCAGGGGGTTAGACTAGAGGACCTCCAAGGTCCCTTCCAGCTCTATTCTGAATGGAAAATTGCTGTCCGATGTCCTACCTCCGGGAACACATTTCCCACCCTGTTGTAAAAAAGCTGTGGGTTGGACTAGAAGACCTCCAAGGTCCCTTCCAACTCCACTATTTTATTCTAACCTTCTACTTGATAAGAATTGGAATCCTAAGTTAAGACGGGCGTAAATGAAGTCCTCATGACATCGAGCCCAGTTTTATAACCTTTTTGTCGCCGTGGTCATTAAGCGAACCCTGCGGTCGTTAAGCGAATGCATTGATTACTCCAGGTTGCTTTTGCCAAAAAACAGAAATGAAATATTTTTCCCTGCAAAAAAAAAGCCTGTGGTCATGAGACTGCAGGACACTGACCCGTTGGATCTTCAGAATCTGGTCATAAGTACCTTTTGAGGGATCTGTCGTAACTTCAAATGGTCGCTAAGCAGCCAGTCGTAAGTCAAGGACCACCTGAATTATTTTTTTTAAAACCCACAGATGGGAAGTAGATCGAGGACAGTAAGTTTTCTTCAGACGTTGTGTTTGTGGAACGCACAAAGGCCTTGGGGGAGAAGTCTTTATGTGGTGCGACACAACTTCTTGTCTTTTTTGTTCAGTTCTAGGAATCGGAAGATGTGGGATTGTGGGAAAGGATGCTTCTGCAATTCAACCCAGGGTATAAAACAAGAACAACGAAGGCATTTAAATCAGAGTTTCTCCAACTTGGCCACTTTAAGACAGTAGATTTCATCTTCCTAGTTAGCTTCTTGTAAAACCAGACATTAAGGATGTATTTCCAGGAACATCCTTCAAAAGGAGGGTCTGTGTAAGCATGTGCGTTGCACAAAGTGAGGCTTTAATCGCAATGCATTTTGTAGATTTTTACACAACCTACTTTCCCTACTTTGCAGGTGCCTATTCTAAGCAGGGATCTGTAACTTCTCACCTCCCCTGTTTCTCAGATGAGCTTTCCAATAAAGCTTTTAAATCTTCCTAATCCATAAACAGCAGAGAATCTATCAGATCACCGGCAAAGCCATCATTTACATGGCAAGTTGGCAGAATCATAGATAGTTGAGTGTAAACTCTGGAAGACAGATTGTGATTAAAATTTGCACGTATTTGCACAATCATAGATAGTTGAATGCAAACTCTGGAAGACAGATTGTGATTAAAATTTTCCATGCATTTGCATAACCACAGAAATTTGAGTGCAAATTCTGGAGGATTGATTGTGATTAAAATTTGTATGCATTTGCACAATCATAGATTGTTGAGTGTAAACTCTGGAGAACCGATAGATTGCGATGAAAATTGCATACATTTGCATACTTGCCGGGTGCAAAACTGTATCCATACATACATAGACATGTCATCATCATTACACACACACACACACACACACACACACACACACCTTCTGCACCCAGTCTCTTCCTCCACAGTTGTCAGAGCCTCCAATCTGTTTACCCAGCCCAACAATTGATTTGTTTACCAGACCCACAACTGACCCCACTGATTTATTTACACAGTACCCACCATTGATCTTAACCTCTTTACCTCTGTTGTGCAAACAGCAGATAACAGAATAACAGAGTTGAAAGGGACCTTGTAGATCATCTAGTCCAACCCCCTGCTCAAGCAAGAGACTCTAGTCTGTTCCATTTCAGACAAATGGTTGTCCAGTCTCTTCTTGAAAGCCTCCAGTGATGAAGCTCCCACAACCTTGGAAGGCAACTTCCGTTCCATCGGTTGATTGTTCTCAGTGTCCGGAAATTTCTCCTTATTTCTAGGTTGAATCTACCATGTTCCATTTCCATCCATTGTTCCTTGTCTGGCTTTGTAGGTTGTACGTTTGTAGGTTGTAGAGTTGTAGATGGTAAGGTTTGTAGTGTGTAGGTTTTAGGTTGTACAATTGTTGTAGGTTGCAGAGTTGTAGGTAGTAAGGTTTGTAGGTTTGTAGGTTGTAAGGTTTATAGGTTGTAGGGTTGTGGGTTGTAGAGTTGTCGGTTGTAAGGTTTGTCGTTTGTAGGTTTGTAGGTTGTAAGGTTTATAGGTTGTAGGGTTGTGGGTTGTAGAGTTGTCGGTTGTAAGGTTTGTAGGTTGTAGGTTGTCCCCCCTAGTCCTTCTTTTCCTGAAACTAGGCGCACCCAATTCCTGCAACCGTACTTTATGCGTTTTAGCCTCCAAGTCCCCTAGGTAAAATACTCCGGGGTGCAAACACAGTGGAGATTACCACTTTCAGGTGTTAATGGAAATGGGTTGTTGCACAAAGTCTCAGGGGTCCAACAGGAGAGCCAACATCCCTGAACTAAATGCATTCCTGGAAACCCCCAAAAAAAGGACGAGAAAGATTTGCTCATCCGAGCTGAAAAAACAATTGATGTTGCTATGGAAAGTGGAGTATCGATTTCTCGACTGCTTTGTAGACATTTTGTTGTGACAATAAATTTACTCCCAGCCTTTTTCCATTGTGGATGTCCAAACTGGGTCAGCCGGCAGAGTTTGACACCAAAAAACAAACAAACATTGGCTTATTTCCACAAAGAACTGGACGGGTAGGTCCTTGACTTATAACCGTTCGTTTAGTGGCCGTCTGAAGTTTCAACAGAACTGGAAAAAAGCGACTTAGCACCGTTTTTCACACTGAACGACCATTGCAGTAAGTCACGTGATTTACATTCAGGTGCTTGATAAGTGACTCATGTTTACGACGGTCGCAGTGTCCCCTTTTACGACCTTCTGACTGGCAAAGTTCATGGGGAAGCCAGATTCCCTTAGTAACGGTGTCAGTGTTGCAACAACTGCAGGGATTCAAGGGTTTGCTCTCTGTTTATGTACAAGTCGATTGCGTGTAGAGCGCAAAAACCCTGTTCCTTTCTAGCATTGATGATGTTACCTGGTTGGGTCATGAAACGTCTGCAAGGAAACAACTCAGAGAGCACCAAGGACACCAACCCTGAGCTGCAAATATTGAATTCTGAGGTGTAACTGTTGTTCCTCTGATGTGTTGGCCTCAGACCTCCTCCTCCTCTTCCTCTTCAGGACAGAACAATAGTTGGAAGGAACCTTATAGGTCTTCTAGTCCATTGCCCTGCTCAAGCAGGAGACCCTTCCTCCTCCTCCTCCTCCTATCAGAGTAACACAGTTGGAAGGAATCTTGAAGGTCTTCTAATCTAACCAGCTGTTCAAGCCAGAGACCCTTCCTCCCCCACCCCCACTACTACTACTACTACTACTACTACTACTACTACCAAAATAACAGAGTTGAAGGTACCTTGGAAGTCTAGTCCTACCCTCTGCTCAAGCAGGAGACCCTTCCTCCTCCTCTTTCTCCTCCTCCTCTGCCTCCTCATAACAGAATAACAGAGTTGGAAGGAACCTTGGAGGTCTTCTAGTCCAACCTCCTGCTCAAGAAGGGCACTCTTCCTCCTCTTCCTCCTTACAGAATAACACAGTTGAAAAGAGTCTTGGAGGTCTTCTAGTCCATCCCCCTGCTCAAGTAAGAGACCCTTCCTCCCCCCCATTACTACTACTACTACTACTACTACTACTACTACTACTACTACTACCACTACTACTACCAGAATAACACAATTGGAAGGAATCTTGGAGGTCTTCTAGTCCAACCTCCTGCTCAAGAAGGGCACCCTTCCTCCTCCTCTTCCTCCTCCTTACACAATAACACAGTTGGAAGGAGTCTTGGAGGTCTTCTAGTCCATCCCCCTACTCAAGCAAGAGACCCTTCCTCCCCCCACTACTACTACTACTACTACTACTACTACCAGAATAACACAATTGGAAGGAATCTTGGAGGTCTTCGAGTCTAACTTGCTGCTCAAGCAAGAAATCCTTACTACTACTACTACTACTACTACTACTACTACTACTACTACTACCACTACCACCACCACTACCACCACCACCAGAATAACGGAAGCTACTTTGGAAGTCTTCTAGTCCTACCCTCTGCTCAAGCAGCAGACCCTTCCTCCTCCTCTCTTCCTCCTCCTCTGCCAGCCCCACTCCCTTCTCCTACTGAAAATGTTACCTAGTTGGGTCATGAAACGTCTGCAAGAAAGCTACCAAGCTCAGAGATCATAAAAAAGGCCACCAGTTCAACCCTGAGCTACAAATATTCATTTCCGTGTGGTTGGATTTTCCTCCCTCGAGATGTTGGCAACGGTTGTCTGACTGTGTCTATTTGCTTGTGGGAGGCAGCCTTTGTGAAAGCATTTGCCAAGATTGTTGGGGCCGTCAAAAGTCCCTCCGCGGTTTGCTTGAAAGCAGCGCATTGTTTGATGGACGTGGCCCGGCCTTCACCTCGGCCACGAGACCGTGGCCAGCCCATCCCACGCAAGGATGCATGCGTGACACACACAAGGCTGACCCACAAGGCCAGAGGAGAGCCATCAAAAGGACACCTCCAACCTACAAACACTTTCAGCTACGCAACACTGCAACCCCAAGGGCCCGATCCTCAAATCCCATCGTCCCCAGCCCGCAGAGGAATCCAAATCGTTTGTCCTTGGAATATGTTTTTCCTGGTTCCCAAGCATTTCCGGAGCCGCGAAATCTCTAATTCCATATTTCTTTGCCCAAAAGGGAAAGAAAGAAGGAACAGCTTCATTTTTACATTTTCCAGGCTTTGATTCTTGTTAGGATGTCTTGTTTGTGGGCAGCTGTGCTGTGCGTGAACACAGCATGTTCTGGTTGTGTGTAAGGCGGTGGATCAGGGATCATGTGCCTGTGCATGCGTCGCAGTGCCGGAAACATGCTGGACAGCATGCGCAGCTGGCCTTTGGGTTTCTGGGATGGGCATGCGTGGCAGCCAGCTGGTCTTCCCACTGGAAATCTGGAGACCACCTGGCTGGTGCACACATGGCGGTTTTTTGGCTGTTTTGGGGGGCGTTTTCAGGGCGGTTTTTTGGCCATTTTCAGGGCGTTTTTCAGGGACGTTCCAAACTGTTTTTGGCCCGAAAATGGCCCGTTTTTGGGGTGGTGTTTGTTCCTTTTTCCCGATAAACAGCCGGAAAAAACAACCTGGTTTTTGGCCATTTTCCAGGCTGCTTTCAGGCCATTTGTCCGGCCGTTTTCCATCACTCCTGTGCCCGTGAAGACCAGCATGCATGCCGAAAACAAGAAGAGCAGCTGGCGTAGCACATGTGCCCATAGTGAGGGCTCTGTGTGCCACCTCTGGTATCACGGAAGTAGATTGTCGTAACCAACAAAAATGGATCAAGGCAGGAATCGGACGAAGGGAGTTAGGTTGCATGCGGGAGAGGATGCCCAGCTGTCCTCGACTTACAGCCTCAACGGAGCCATGATTTGTTAAGCGAGACATCGGTTAACTGAGTTCTGCCCCGTTTTACGACCTTTCCTGCCACCGTTGTTAAGCAAACGCCTGCAGTTGTTGAGTCAGGAACACAGTTGTTGAGTCAGGAACACGGTTGTTAAGTGAAGCGGGCTTCCTGACTGACTTTGCTTGTCAGAAGGTTGCAAAAAGGGATCAGGTGACCCCTCCCCCCCCAGGACACTACAACCGTCATAAATGTGAGTCAACTGTTAAGCATCACCAGGAGACAGTGAGTTCGTCCCACCTTAGGCATGAAAGCCCACTGGGTGACTTTGGGCCAATCACCAGGAGACGGTGAGTTCTAGTCCTGTTTTAGGCATGAAAGCCAGCTGGGTGATTTTGGGCAATCACCAGGAGACGGTGAATTCTAGTCTGATGTTAGGTATGAAAAGCAGCTGGGTGACTTTGGACCAATCACCAGGAGACGGTGGGTTGTAGTCCCGCCTTAGGCATGAAAGCCGGGTGGGTGACTTTGGGCCAATCACCACAATGAAGTAAGTATTAATCCCGCCTTAGGCATGAAAGATGACTGGGTGACTTTTGGCCAATCACCAGGAGATAGTGAGTTCTAGTCCCGCCTGAGGCATGAATGCCAGCTGAGTGGTCCAGTCCCTCTCTGAGCCCAACCTACCTCAAAGGGTTGTTGTCTGGAAATTAGGAGGAAGGAGTGTTATGTATATTCAATGCTGTCAGTTTTTTAAAATAAGCAATGAAGTGTGATAACAAATAAAACAAAAATAAAAGAAATTATAGAAGCTGAATTCTTGGGAAATACACATTCTTGTGTCTAGGGCAGTGATGGCGAACCTTTTTTGGCTCGTGTGCCACAAGTGGGGGGAGTGCAGGGGGGTCGAGTGCGGGCGTGCCGCACCCATAATGCAACACACGACCCCCCCAGTGCGCATGCATGCACAACGCGCAACCCCTCCATTTTTACATGTTTTTTCTGCCCTCCCCAGGCTCCAGGGGCTTTATAGGAGCCTGGGGAGGGTGAAAAGAGCCTCCCCCGACCCCCTGGAGGCCCTCCGGAGGCTTCAGGGACCATCTGGAGGCTTCCCTGAAGCCTTTGGAGCGCTTAAAACCACCCTCCGAGCAAACGGGAAGTGACTAATAGCTTTTAAAAAGGTGAAAAATAGCTTTTAAAAAGTTGAAATCAGCTGGCCAGCGCGCACGTGCGCGCTGGCCAGCTGACAGGGCAGCGCCTCGCGTGCCCTGACAAATGGCTCCGCGTGCCACTTGTGGCACGCGTGCCATAGGTTCGCCATCACGGGTCTAGGGCCTCCAATCTTTAGGATGGCAGCTCTGTTTTTATGTGTTCCTTCAAATGCACCCTTTTTCATCATCGCCCAGAGTGAGAAGGTGCATTTTTTCTTGATGGGATTTTATAGGTAGAAGCCTTTGAAGCAGGGGATTTATGAAAGTTAGAGAAACTCATCCTTAAAAGTTTTGCAATCTGTTCTGCTCTAGGGCAGAGGTGGGGAGCGATGGCCTTTTAATGACTTGTGGACTTCAACTCCCAGAATTCTTCAGCCAGCCATGCTCAGGAATTCTGGGAGTTGAAGTCCACAAGCCATGAAAGGGCCATAGTCCCCCACATGCTGACTGAGGGATTCTGGGAGTCATGAAAGGGCCACAATTTCCCACTCCTGTTCTAGAGAATGTATAGGGAACTTTTAACAGTTCATACATCTCTTGAACTGTCTGTCTCCCTCTCTGTGGTGAGTCCTTCTCTGTGTTTGCTTTGTTATTCTGGGCTTAAATTTCCATTTTACATGGTGTGAGTATGTTGAAACTTGCCTGTAATTTTTCATCCGGACTCTGAAAGGACGGATCTGATCTCTTTGTAAACAATAACACCTCCCTGTTCCTTAGAGAATAATAGAATAAAACAAAGAGTTCCTTATTTTGCATCTTCAAACAGTGAACTTGAGCAGACACCTTATATTATTTAAAGGTTCTCGTCCCTGGGCAACAAATTGTTTGGATGCTAAACAGAAATCTGGTTCGTTTTACTTTGCATCTTTTTTTATTGTGGCCATCAAAGATACATATATATTTCTATCTCGCTTTCTACTTTCCCTCCCCTCTTTTTCTCCTTCGTTTCTACCTTCTTCCTTCCTCATTTATTTCTCTCCAGCCTTTCTTATTTTCCTCTCTCCCTCAGATTTTAACTCCCTCCCTCCCTATCTTCCTTCCACTCTCCTTGCACTTTTCCTTTTCTTCCTTTTCCCTCCTTCTCTTTTTGCCTTCTTCATCTGTTTCTTTGCTTCCTTCCTTGTTCCTATCTCTCCTTCCTCCCTCCCACCTTCTATTTCCTTATTTCCTTCCTTCACTCCTCCCTCCCTCCTTTTCTTCCTTCCCTTTCCCCCCTCTCTTCTTTATCTTTTCCCTTCCTTTCTTCCTCCCTCCCTCCCTCCTTTCCTCCCTTTCTTCCTCCCTCCCTCCCTCCTTTCCTCCCTTTCTTCCTTCCCTTCTTTATCTCCTCCCTGCCTCCCTTCTCCTCCTTCTTTCCTCCCTCTCTCCCTCCCTTTCTTCCTTCCCTCCCTTTTCCCCTCCCTTATTTATCTTTTTCCTTCGTTCCTTGCTAGCTCCCTCTTTCTCTCTCTCTCTTTCTCTCTCTTGCTCCAGCAGCTTGAGAGTCTGATTCCTAACTGGGATGAGACTGCCATCTCCTGGCTCACAAAGATCATAGCAAGCCAGCATTTCTGATGCTCATAGATATAAAAAAGTTTACAGCCATGGCTGCCTGGAGAATTCTGGGAGTTGAAGTCCACAAGTTTTAAAGTCGCCAAGTTTGGAGACCCAGGCTCTAAAACGCTTGAGACAAGATGGGGTGGAAAGCCAAGAGAATTTAGCCATCTAAATCTAAAGATGGCTAAACTCACTTCTTTGATTAAAGGGAAAAACACACACACACACAATTACTTTTGTTTCTACTTGGAAACCTTTCCTGGACTTTGTGCTCAAGGTGGGGGCGAAAATGAAACTTTGATTTGTGGTTTTACCGATTAGATAGGTTTGCCATTATAGAAATACTTAGATTGTATGGAATAATTTGCCTCCAGAAGCTGTGAATTCTCCAAAAGTGGAAGTTTTTAAGAAGAGTTTGGACTATTATTTGTCTGAAATGGTAGAGGGTTTCTTGCCTGAGCAAGAGGGTTGGACTAGAAGACCTCCAAGGTCCCTTCCAACTCTGTTTATTCAATTCTATGCTATGCTATGCTATGCTAATATTCTATTCAATGGTGAAAAGAGTAAAAGGTTCTACATTTAGGGAAGAAAAACGAAATGCACAAGTACAGTATAGGTGGTACCTGGCTCAACAGTAGTAACTGTGAAAGGGATCTTGGAGTCCTAGTGGACAACCATTTAAATAGGAGCCAGCCGTGTGCAGCAGCTGCCAAAAAAGCCAACACAGTTCTAGGCTGCATCAACAGAGGGAGAGAATCAAGATCACGTGAAGGGTTAATACCACTTTACAAGGCCTTGGTAAGGCCACACTTGGAATACGGCATTCAGTTTTGGTCGCCACGATGTAGAAAAGATGTGGAGACTCCAGAAAGAGTGCAGAGAAGAGCAACAAAGATGATTAGGGGACTGGAGACTAAAACATATGAAGAACGGTTGCAGGAACTGGGTATGTTTAGCTTAAGAGAAAGAAGGACTAGGGGAGACGTGATAGCAGTCTTCCAATATCTCAGGGGTTGCCAGAAAGAAGAGGGAGTCAAGCTATTCTCCAAGGCACCTGAGGGTAGAACAAGAAGCAATGGGTGGAAACTAATCAAGGAGAGAAGCAACTTAGAACTTAAGGAGGAATTTCCTGACAGTGAGAACAATGAATCAGTGGAACAGAAGTTGCCTCCAGAAGTTGTGAATGCCCCAACACTGGAAGTCTTTAAGAAGATGTTGGATAGCCATTTGTCTGGAACGGTATAGGGTTTCCTGCCTAGGCAGGGGGTTGGACTAGAAGACCTCCAAGGTCCCTTCCAACTCTACTATTGTATTATTGTATTATTCTATTCTATTCCTTATTCTATTCCATTCCATTCTCTATTCTATTCTATTCTATTCTAATGGTCTATTCTATTCATTATCATGTAAAACTTAAAACTTGA
The DNA here is from genome assembly GCF_964273705.1 of Natrix helvetica. Lineage (NCBI taxonomy): Eukaryota > Metazoa > Chordata > Lepidosauria > Squamata > Natricidae > Natrix > Natrix helvetica. The sequence goes on along the minus strand of NC_138550.1, from coordinate 2,818,158 downwards.
AATTTGATGCTATTATCTTATTCTTTGGCACCAAGGGAGTCGGAAGCCAATGTCTTTTCTTTCTTGTTTTCCCTTGGGCCTCCTCCTTTCCCCCTCCCTTAACTTCCTCCTATTTTCTTTTGCATTTTTGTATTTTCCGTTGTAAACTCATTTAAAAAAAGAAAAAAGAAAGCCAAGAGAAGAAAAATACGTCTAACTACTCTTTGTACTTAACTCCAGGTTCACTGCAGCCGGACGGACGACTCCTGGGCCTCCAGAAGTCCTGGGGATGGACAACCAGACATCCTCGATGTCCGTCAAGGATTCCTGCACGTACCATGAAGAGTTCAAGCAGATCCTTCTGCCGGTGGTCTACTCCATCGTCCTGGTGTTGGGGTTTCCCTTGAACTTTGTGGTCATCGTCCAGATCTGGATCTCCCGGAAGGTCCTCACTCGTACCATGATCTACATGTTGAATCTGGCGGTGGCTGATCTCCTCTACGTCTGCTCTCTCCCGCTGCTGATCTACAACTATTCCCAGAAGGATTACTGGCCGTTCGGCGACTTCACCTGCCGCTTCGTGCGCTTCCAGTTCTACACCAACCTCCATGGCAGCATCCTTTTCCTCACCTGCATTAGCATCCAGCGCTACTTGGGCATCTGCTACCCGCTCTCCACCTGGCACAAGAAAAGGGGGAAACGCTTCACCTGGGGCGTCTGTGCCCTGGTTTGGATTGTGGTGACCGCCCAGTGCCTGCCCACTTTCCTCTACGCCTCCACCGGCATCCAGAGGAACCGGACGGTGTGCTACGACCTGAGTACGCCGGAAAACTCCGCCGGGTACTTCCCGTACGGCATCACCCTGACCGTCACGGGGTTCTTGATCCCCTTCCTCTCCATCTTGGGGTGCTACTGTAGCATGACCAAGATCCTGTGCCAGAAGGACGAGATGATCGGGCTGGCCGTCCGCAAGAAGAAGGACAAGGCCATCCGGATGATTATTATTGTGGTCCTTGTCTTCGCCATCAGCTTCTTCCCGTTCCACCTGACCAAGACCATCTACCTGATTATCCGCTCGTTCCCCGAGGTGCACTGCCTCACCCGCCAGGCCTTTGCCATCACCTACAAGTGCACCCGTCCCTTCGCCAGCATGAACAGCGTCCTGGATCCCATCCTCTTCTACTTCACCCAACGGAAGTTCCGGGAGAGTACGCGGCACTTACTGGACAAAGTCAGCTCCAAGTGGAAGCACGATTCGTGATGACGGACGAATCGGATCTTCTACCAAGGACAGGCGTGTGGTCTTCTCCCTTGGCATCACCCCTTCTTCTGCTCTTGGCACCCCGGGGCCCAACCGGCGGGAGAAAACGGCCTACCGTGAGCTGTAGGACGAGCTCTGGAGGCCGTGCCAATCCTTGAGAAGGTCCCTTCTCGTGGAGAAGACGAACGATACGGTGTAAATACTATCTTGGCCATCTGTTCCTTTCAACCATAGGTTTTGGCTGCGATAATTCTTCAACTGTTGGAAGGTGGTTGATTGGACCAAAGACTCAGGAGATCTCCTAATCTCCCATTTGTGTGAAGAGAGACCAAGCAGGAAAATTCTAAGCAGGAATCGCGAAGTCTGCTTTTATAAACCACGAGAAACGTCACCATTGGAAGGAAAATCCCAAGCTAATATTTTTAATCAATGGGGCAGAGAATTTCCCAATCACACCCTTTCTGGGTGCAGACTTTTTTTAAAAAAGGAATATAGGATTTTTACTCGGGAATAAACTAAATATTGACATTCTGGTGAATGACGAATGTGCCAATGGCACCATTTTTAATTTAATATATGTACAGTTAAGGACCTACTGTGATACATTTTTGGTGGAACAGACTTGGAAGGGACCTTGGAGGTTTTCTAGTCCAACCCCCTACTCAAGCAGGGAGCCTTATAGTATTCCGATCAAATGGTTGCCAGTCTCTTCTTAAAAACCCGCAGTGTTGGAGTACTCACAACTTCATGAGGCAAGTTGTTCCACTGGTTAATTGTTCTCCCCGTCAGGAAATTTCTCCTTGGTTCCAGGTTGAATCTCTCCTTGTTTAGTTACCATCATTCTGTGGATTGACTAGAGACGTTGGCATCCATGTATGGAAAGACTAAAGAGTGGTGGCCAGGGGGCTTACCCAGCTAAGAAGAAATCGCAGCTGTTCAAACACTCCAGACTTTAGTTATGGGGGCTGGGGGCTTGAGAAGGCATTGGCGGGGGGACCTATTAGGATCCAAAAGAATGTATCTCTCTTGCACAACCGTTCTCCGTCCTCTATGCATCCTGGAATATCTTCCCAGGATAAATCCGGCACCAGAAAAAGGATTTTGACTAAGAAAAATGGTATTTATGCACTTAAGTTTGAAAAGTGGACTTGGAAACAGAGTTGGGAATTCCCCTAATTTCTGCCCCCCCCCCTTTTTTTTTTATCTTAATCTCTTGATTCCAACAAATTGTGCATTGAGGTTTTATCGTACACAGGGAGTCCTTGACTTACAACCGTTTGTTTAGTGACCGTTCAAAGTTACGACAGTGTGGAAAACAGTGACTTGTGACCATTTTTCAGCGTCACGACTCTTGCAGCATTCCCAGGGTCATGTGATCAAAATTCGGACGCTTGCCAACTGGTTCATATTTACGACGGTCGCAGTGTCCCCTTTTGTGACCTTTTGACAAGCCAAGTTAATGGGGAAGCCAGATTCGCTTAACGACCGGGTGACTATCTTAAGAATTGCAGGGATTCACTGAACAAATCTGGCAAGAAAGGGTTGCAAAATTTGCTTAACCCCTGTCTCGCTGAGCGATGGAAATGTTGGGCGCGCGGTAACGTGAGGACTACCCATGCAATAATTAATGTGTACATGGAATATTCATTGGAGGTTTGGATGCTTTGTGTTTTGCCTTCACTTCTGAGCCTCTTTTCTTTGGAAATATATAAAATAAACCGAAGGGGTCTGAAAATAAACCGCAGAAGGACCTTTGCGGCTCAGACCTTCACGCATGAATCCAGCACGGTCAGGGATGGCCCTCGGTGGACTCAGCGCCGGGTTCAAGGGGCTTCCAAAACAACGTTGTCTCCAAAACGCCCCCCCCCCCCTCCCTGACTGCAGGTTTGGGATTTGGGAACTGAAAGGAGATAAAAGAAGGAAAATCTGACGCGATAAAATTGTATTTAATGACTGGCATCCCTTAAACAAAACATAATCTGGTTGTATTTTGGGCAGTGAAATGGCAGCTATTTTTCAGTTCAGCCTAAACAGTCACATCAGTTGGAAATGTGTTCCTACAGTTCAGCAGAGTGGAGAGTGGAGCCAGGAAGAGGCTTTTTAAGGAAAGCCACTGATTGCACTGATGATGTTATCTAGTTGGGTCGTGAAATGTCTGCAAGGAAACCACCAAGATCAGAGAGCACCAAGGACCCTGCAGTCCTCCTCCTCCTTTTCCCTTTCTCCTCCTCCTCCACCTTCACCTCCACCACTTCCTCCTCCTTCTCCACCCTCCTCTCCACAAACCTACCTCCCTTCTAGCACACTGATGATGTTACCTAGTTTGGTAATGAAACGTCTGCAAGAAAACAACCAAGCTCAGAGAGCACCAAGGATCCCACAGTTCTCCTCCTCCCCCTCCTCCTCCTCCTCCTCCTCCTCCTCATCTCCACAAACCCCACTCCCTTCTAGCACTGATGATGTTCCCTAGTTGGGTCATGAAATGTCTGCAAGAAAACAACCCAGCTCAGCGAGCAACAAGGACCCCTCAATTCTTCCTCCTCTTCCTCCTTCTCCTTCTCCTTCTCCTCCTCCTCCTCCTCCTCCTCCTCCCCTCTACAAACCCCATCCCCTTCTAGCACTGATGATGTTCCCTAGTTGGGTCATGAAACGTCTGGAAGAAAACAACCCAGCTCAGAGAACATCAAAGACCCAACAATTCTATCCTAAGCTCAAAATATTCATTTCTGTCAATTTCCCTGATTGGTAGAGGGTTTATTTCCCTCTTTGGGCATCAGAGATGAGATTTATTGGAAAAAATCCATCAATGCATGACTGAGGACATTTGAGTTAAACATACATTATTATTATTATTATTATTATTATTATTATTATTATGCCTTGTTTCCCATTTCTTTCTTTTGAGATCTTGCACATAATAATTTCTTCCTTTCAATTGTCAGTGTTGTGCTTTTTGTGGCCAGTGGCCTTGATGCAAAATATGTATGTGTGTGTGTGTTGTTTTTGTTGTTGTTGTTGAGTTGCAGTGCTTTTCTATATATATATATTTTGTAATTGCCGTATGCAGGTCTTCCAAGCACGCTGTTTGTTTCCTTTTATTTCTCACTCATTTGAATTGGAATAGTGTTTTTTTCAGACTTGACAACTTTCAGACGGGTGGACTTTAACTCCCAGAATTCCACAGAATTCCACATGGCTGGGGAATTCTGGGAGTTGAAGTTCATCTGTCTTAAAGCATCCAAGTCTGAGAAACAATGGATGAGAAGGATAAATATTTCAGTTTGGCTTCTGTGCAAACTCACAAGAGGAGTACATACCTTCCACATTTAAAAAAAAAAAATCTGGTTTTTGTATTGGGGAAAAATTCTCAAGTTTTGATCCGTTTCTTTAGGAGGTGTCTTTACAAACAACTAAAAATCTAATTGCAGCCTTTGCATCTTCTATATTTTTCCCCTTCAAGAGCATTCTCACAATCGTCAAATCACAAACTATTCAACCACATTTTAAGTGAACAGGTCCAGGGTCAGTGAATAACCATTTGCAACATCAATTTTGTGATATTGTGAGCTCTTTGGGGCAGGGAGCTGCAGTGGTGTAACTTCTTACATTCCTTCATAAAGTTAAAAATAAAAATAAAACAAAGAAACAAGTGTGCCAGTGTCTTGATGTGCGGAGGCATGTGCTTGTGTGCGAAAGTAAGTAGTGGGGATTCTCTTCTTCTGACCGAGGCTTCCCGAGAGAATGAAGCAAACTCCTTGGCCCGACAAAAAACCCTTTTATTCATTGACTGTGAATTCTGCTCCTTCACCTCCAGCAAAGTCTTTCGAGGGAGGATTTACGGTCACAGACCTTATCTGGCTTGGAGAGCTGCCAGACCGATCTCTGCAAAACTTTGCAAGGAGTCTCGGAGCGTCACGAACCAATGAAGGGAACTAATTGTCTCCTGCAAACTCCACTCCCCTGACGCTCCCTTTTATTTCCTCTGGGAGGGGCCATTCATCGTCCACCTGTGGCCTTACTCCCAAGTCGGCCCTTGCTCCTTAGCCGTTCCCTTCTCCTGGCAGCATGCATACATCGGGAACAGGCTCCAGCTGTTCTTCTGCCCCACTGATCTCCGACTCTGAAGGCAGTTGATAACTGTCCGATGGCTGTGGTCCCCTCTCTGCCTCCGACACAGAGCCCTCCTCAGAGCCTTCCTCAGATTCCAGGACTGGCCCATCTTCCTCCCCAACCTCCTCACTGTCCGAATCTACTGCCAGCTCCAGTGGCCACTGGCAGGCCACAACATCTCTGGGATCATTTTGATGATAGAAGATAGAAAAAGAGAAAAAGAAAGAAACAGAAAAACAGAGAGAAAGAGAAACAGAGAAAGAGAAAATGGGAGAAAGAGAGAGACAGAGAGAAAAAGTGAGAAAGAGAAGGAGAGAGAAAGTGAGAGAAAGAAAGAAACAGAAAATGAGAGAAAGAGAGAGAAAGAGTGAAGGAGAAAGTATGAGAGAGGAAAATAGGAGATCAGGATCATGGCATAGCTGGGAGTGAAGCTGGATGTGGGAAAATGAGATATAGGTAGTCCTTATTTATAACCCTTCATTTCGTGACTGTTCAAAGTGACAAGATCGCTGAAAAAAGTGAATTATTATGACCGTTTTTCAAAGTTACAACCGTCGCAGCATTCCCATGGTCACCTGACTAACATTTGGCAACTGGCATGTATGTATGACGGTTGCAGGGTCCCATTGTCATGTGATCTCCTTCTCCAACCCCCTGCTCAAGCAAGAGACCCTAACCCATTTGACCTAAATGGTTGTCTAATCTCGTCTTAATATCCTCCGGTGATGGAGCCCCCCACAACCTCTGGTGCCAAGCAGTTCCACTGGTTAATTGCTCTCACTGTCAGGAAATCCCTCCTCAATTCCAGGTTGCTTCTCTCCTTGATTAGTTTCCATCCATTGTTTCTTTCCCTGCCCTCAGGTGCTTTGGAGAATAGGTTGAGCCCCTCTTCTTCTTCTTCATGGCAGCCCCTTAAATATTGAAAGACTGCTATCATGTCCCCCCCTTAGTCCTTCTTTTCTCTAGGCTGGTCATACCCAGTTCTTCATATGTTTAGTCTCCAGTCCCCTAATCATATTTGCTGCTCTTCTCTGCACTCTCAAAATCTTTTTTATAATATGGGGATCAAAACTGGATGCAGCATTCCAGGTGTATTACTGTCTCTGTGCCCAGTTTTGTATTACACATTTTTATTACAAAAAATACCCTTTATTACAGATTGGTATTGTTTGTATTACAGTTGTAATTACTTTTTTTTAAAAAGAGTTTTTTTTTCCAAAATACAAAATTACAAAAACAAACATTCCATCTGTCCTTATGCAGTGTGTCGTCTGGGTACAAATATCTATGTGCAACATCGTTCCTCTTTTGCCACATCTTTCACATTCATATTAACATTATTTCCCTAAGTTTAGTATTATAATATATTGAGCATTTAAAAACATGATAAAACTCTCCCTTTTTCTTCTTGCTATCTTCTAATAATAATGTATCAACATTAAGCATCCTTATTCTTAACATACACATACTAACCTTTTTATATCTTTATCTAAGTGTATTATCTACTTATCTTTTTAGCTTTCTTCATTTCCAAATTCCTTTCCCCCCCCTCTCCAACCATTGGTAAAATACTTCCCAAATCATATAATATTCAGTTTGCTCTTTTTCCTTAATTGCTAATGTTAATCTGTTCATTTCTGCACATTCTAATATTTTCCTTATCAGCTTCTCATCCATAGGAATCTCTCCACTTTTCCAAAGTTGTGCAAATACAATTCTGTGCAAATACAATTCATCATCCATGAATGATGAAATATGCGTTCTCTTTATTATAAATTTCAGGTAGAATTCCCAGCAGAAATGTTTTTGGCTTCAGCAATAATACAACAGTAGAGTTGGAAGGGACCTTGGAGGTCTTCTAGTCCAACCCCCTGCCTAGGCGGGAACCCTATACCGTTTCAGACAGATGGCTATCCAACATCTTCTTAAAGACTTCCAGTGTTGGGGCTTTCACAACTTCTGGAGGCAACTTCTGTTCCACTGATTAATTGTTCTCACTGTCAGGAAATTTCTCCTCAGTTCTAAGTTGCTTCTCTCCTTGATTAGTTTCCACCCATTGCTTCTTGTGCTACCCTCAGGTGCCTTGGATAATAGTTTGGCTCCCTCTTCTTTGTGGCAACCCCTGAGATATTGGAAGACTGCTATGATGTCTCCCCTAGTCCTTCTTTCTCTTAAGCAGCTCAGTATGTTGTTGTATCATCTCTTCCAACCATGTCTTAATTTTTGTCCAATACTTATTTGCCCCTCCGCATGTCCACCACATATGATAATAAGATCCAGGTATTTGGTGGCACTTCCAACATTGAGTTGAGTTGTCTTTAAACATCTTTGCCAACTTCGCCGGTGGTACATACCATTTACAGATGTAATTACTGTAGTACTATTTTCTATGCCAGCAAATTTGGAAAATAGAGCAATGAAGTTGAGGATAAGACGCCGAGAGGCCAGAGGTCAAGCCATTCCCGCCATCGCTCAGCTTAGACCAGTAAATAAAATTGCAGGAATGTTGCAGGGAAAGCTCAAAAGATTTATTTGAAGAAAGTTTTATGGTCATGCAGCGCCATCTATCTAACAAACAGCTCTGCAAAGGGACAGCTTATTTCTGAGACCTCGGTGTGAGTCACGACAGAAAATTCTGCAAATTTTTATCAAGGAACAAATTCCTTGATAATTTCCTGCTCAAGCTTATCAACCAGAACAGGAAACTTTTTAGGAGAATTGCTATGCAACCAAGCAAACAGAGAGAAATACACTTTATAAAGGCTTAGTAAGGCCGCACCTGGAATGCTGCGTCCCGTTTTGCTTAGAAAAAAGATGCGGAGGCTTTGGAAAGAGTGCAGAGAAGAGCAGCAAAGAGGATTAAAGGCCTGGAGACAAGAACCTCATGAGGAATGGCTGCAGATTTAGGGTTGGCTAGTCTAGAGAAAAGAAGGAGTAGGGGGGACGGGACGGGACTTGATAGCAGTATTTGAGAGGCTGCCACAAAGAAGAGGGAGTCTAGCTATTTTCCAAAGCTGGAAGGGAAGAGAAGAGAAGAGAAGAGAAGAGAAGAGAAGAGAAGAGAAGAGAAGAGCAGAGCAGAGCAGAGTAGAGCAGAGCAGAGAATATAGAATGGAAGGGAAGGGAATACAATACAAGAGAAGAGAAGAGAATAAGAAGAGAATAAAATAGAATAGAATAAGAATAGAAAAATAGAATAGAGAATAGAATAAGAATAGAATAGAGAATAGAATAGGATTATAGAATAGAATAGGAATAGAAAAATAGAATAGAATAAGGATCTAGAATAGAATAGGAATATAGAATAGAATAGGAATATGGAATAGAATAGAATAAGAATAGAGTAGAATAGAATAGAATAGAAAAGGGAATAGAAGAAGAATAGAATAGAATAGAAATAGAAAAATAGAATAGAGAATAGAATAAGACTAGAATAGAGAATAGAATAGGATTATAGAATAGAATAGGAATAGAAAAATAGAATAGAATAAGGATCTAGAATAGAATAGGAATATAGAATAGAATAGGAATATGGAATAGAATAGAATAAGAATAGAGTAGAATAGAATAGAAAAGGGAATAGAATAAGAATAGAATAGAAATAGAAAAATAGAATAGAGAATAGAATAGAATAAAAGAGGATAGAGAATAGAGAATAGAATAGGAGAGAATTGGAAGGCACCTTAGAGGTCATCTAGCCCAACCCCTTGCTTTGGCAGGAAACCCTACACCACTTCAGACCTAGAACTAAGGAGAAACTTCCCGACATGAGAACAGTTGACCAGTGGAACACCTTCCCTTTAGATGTCGTGGAGTGCTCCATCACAGGAGGTCCTTAAGAAGAAATTGGACCGGGATTTGTCCGGAATGGTATAGGTTTTCCTGCCCTATGCAGGGGGCTGGACTGGAAGACCTCCAAGGTCCCTTCTGTCTCTGTGATTCTGCTGTCATCTCTGCATCTTAACTGCAGTCCTGGAGGATGCCTGCAAAGCATTTTTAGGGGGTGGGGGAAAAAAACCCTGAAAATTCCCAGCGAAACTCAGTGTCACTTGTCAATGGATGACTGATTAAAGGCCGTGTTTCCACCTTCGCTGCGGGAGGCCTTAATGGGTTATTCTCTAACTAAACAGAACCCGGCCGTTTCAGAATAGAATAATGAAGCCGTTCCTGAAGCATACACAACCCTGTTGTGTGCTTACACAGGCGCACACGTGTTGTCTTGCAGCATAGTTGAGAAGGTACTTATGCTGAATGATCATCCCCCACCATCCAGTCAGAGCTGAAGAAGCTTCTTGGAGGAGAAGCGAAACGTCTTCGAAGAAAAACCAGAAAGTCCAGTTGCCTCTTGGGGAAAAAAAAAGCCCCTTTGGGACAAACACCACAATTGTTTTGGTGTGCTGTGGTTGTGCTGAAAACTAAGAAATAAGTGCTGGGTTTTAGTAAAACCATTGTAAAACAGGGTTATGTAGCCATAGGATGCAAGAAACCGCTGAGAATATTTTTTTAAAACAAAGTTTTCTTTCTTTTCTTTCCATATGCATTCACAAATATACATATTCTCATAGATACTATTAACATTTATCTGTTGTCTTCTGGCATTTATCACAATCTGCTTAAAAATATAAAAAACACAATTGGGATCACTTTCTTGCCACCCCACATCTCCATCTTATTTTGCAACATCCCTACTCCTTCCTTCTTCCTTCCCAACCTCCCATCTCTATCTTCTTTCCTCCTCTCCTCTTTTCTTCTTCTCCCTCCCTCTCCCCCACTCCTCCTCTCTTCTTCTCCTTCTTGCCCTCCTTTACTTCCTCTGCTTTTACCCTTTCTTTCTTTCCCGCCTCATCCTTCCTCCTTTCTTCTTCCCCTCTTTCCCGCTCTCCTCCTCCCTTCCTTCTTCTCCTCTCTCCTACTCTTAATTCCCCTCCTTTACTTCCTCTGCTTTTACCCTTTCTTTCCTTCCTCATCCTCCCTCCTTTCTTCTTCCCCTTTCCCGCTCTCCTCCTCTCTTCCCTTCCTTCTTCCCCGCTCCCCTACTCTTAATTCCCCTCCTTTACTTCCTCTGCTTTTACCCTTTCCTTCTTTCCTTCCTCATCCTCCCTCCTTTCTTCTTCCCCTCTTTCCCCGCCTCCTCTCTTCTTTCTTACCCTCTCTCCTACTCTTAATTCCCCTCCCTTACTCCCTTACTCCTTACTCTGCTTTACCCTTTCTTCCTTTCCCTCATTCTTCCTCCTTTCTTCTTCCCCTCTCTTTCCCCCTCCCCTCCTCTCTTCCCTTCCTTCTTCTCCTCTCTCCTACTCTTAATTCCCCTCCTTTACCTCCTCTGCTTTTACCCTTTCTTTCTTTCCCTCCTTTCTTCTTCCCCTCTCCCCCTCTCTCCTCCTCTCTTCTCTTCCTTCTTCCCCTCTCTCCTACTGTTAATCCCCCTCCCTTACTTCCTCTGCTTTACACTTTCTTCTTCCCCTCTCTTTCCCCCCTCCTCTCTTCTCTTCTCTTCTCTTCCTTCTTACCCTCTTTCCTATTGTTTTACCCTTTCTTCTTTTCCCTCCTCTTCCTCCCTCCTCCTTCCGTTGTTGCCCTTGCTTATTTTCTTTCTCTGATGGATTTTCGGGGTGGCATTCCAGAAACAGCTGAAAATATGATCTCCTTGCCAAGCATTCAAAACTGCAGTCATGTGATCGTCAGAACTTTGGTTCCACGTTGTAAATCCTGGTTTCCAGCTAGGGTCATAACTTCACACAGGCGCTAAGTGACCGGTCGTAAGTCGAGGACTACCTGTTCTATATCAGGACTGCCTTCAGACAACCTGGCTCCCAAAATTGTGAATGCTCCAACCCTGCAGGTTTTTAAGAAGAGATTGGCTTTGGGTCTCCTGCTTGAGCAGGGGGTTGGGCTAGATGACCTCCAAGGGTCCCTTCCAGCTTTATTATTCCGTTAACCTGCAAGGCGTGGCTAGGGTGAAGATGTTTTTCTTTCTGTGTCTGGGGATTTAGCTCAGGGTGTTGTGCCTAAATGCCTAAATAATATACTGAATCATAAATGAACCACAATGACGTTGTGACGGTGGAAACAAATGGTAGCTTTTCTGTCCCTTTTAGTGGCGGTGTGGGTCGTAAGCGCTTCATTGCACTGACGTGTGCAAACAACGAAAGCACAAGGCTTACTATGTGGAGTATTGGCTCCAGGAAGGCATTTTCTTAAGATCAACCTTTTGCCTACAACAGTTCATGACCTATTTATTTATTTCTGGAGCACACCGGCAGGCTGGGACTCTTGGGGGAGTTTACATGCAGGAGACCCCAGACCCCAAATGCAAATTGAACCCAGGAGGCAGAGCAAGGAAACAAGCAACGAAGGCAACAGATAATAACTATCATGAGAAGCACAGAGCTTCTCTGTCCTTCTCTGTCCTGGGCATGAAAAAAATGAAGCATTGGGCAGGAGGGCAAAGCAGAGGAAGAGCGAGGGAAGGGGATAGCAGGGGTGGAAAAGGGGATCTCGGGGTGTGTTTGAAAGAGGGGGGAAAAGAGGAAGAAGGGGAGGGAAGGGGGAGGGGGGGAGGAAGGCAGGCAGGAAGACCAGAAACAAGAAAGGAAGGGAGGGAGGGAGGGAGGGAGGGAGGGAGGGAGGGAGGGAGGAAGGAAGGAAGGAAGGAAGGAAGGAAGGAAGGAAGGAAGGAAGGAAGGAGCTAGCTGTGGTGGCGCAGTGGTTGGAATGCAGTATTGCAGGCAAACTCTGCCCACAGCCAGGAGTTCAATCCTGTCTGGCTCAAGGTATATAAGTGCTGTTGCTATTGCGAAGGAAGGAAGGAAGGAAGGAAAAGGGAAGGGAGGGAAAGAAGAAGAAGAGGAAGGGGAGGAGGAAGGCAGGCAGGAAGACCAGAAGGAAGGAAGGAAAAGGGAAGGGTGGAAGGGAAGGAGGGAAAGAAGAAGAGGAGGAGGAGGAAGAAGGTAGGTAGGCAGGAAGACCAGAAACAAAGAAGGAAGGAAGCAAAAAGGAAGGGAGGGAGGGAAAGAGGAAGAAGGGGAGGGGGAGGAGGAAAGCAGGCAGGAAGAGCAGAAACAAAGAAGGAAGGAAGGAAGCAAAAGGGAGGGAGGGAAAGTTGAAGAGGAGGAAGGAAGGAAGGAAGGAAAAGGGAAGGGAGGGAGAGGCTACAGGTAGTCCTCGGCTTACAGCAGTTCCTTTAGTGATGATTCTCAGTCCCAACGGTAGTGAAAAAATGACCGTTTTTCACAGCTACGACCGTTGCAGCATCCCCAGGGCCACACGATCCAAATTCAGACGCTGGGCAAGCGGTTCCTCATTATGACGGCTGCCGTTTCCCAGGGTCACGTGACCCCCTTTTGCGAGGACAAGCCAAGTCAATCCTGCCTCTGGCGATCTCTGTGTCAGATCCCTGCACAGGGGGGTCTGGGCACAAACCCCCCCAAGAGGTTCACACTTCTGGCTGCTTTTAAATTCTGTGCAGGGTGGGACTCTCGGCCTCCGGAGATTCCCAAGGGATGCCTGGAAAAAATGGAAAAGTACAAATATATCCATTTCTTAGGCCTCTCTCTCTCTCTCTCTCATTCTTTCTCTCATTCTCTTTCATTGTCTCTCTCTGATTGTCTCTCTTTCTCACTGTCTTTCTCAGTCTCTCTAGCTCTCTGAATCTCTCATTCTTTCTCTCATTCTTTCATTGTCTCTCTCTGATTGTCTCTCTAATTCTGTTTCTCTCATTGTCTCTCTGTCTCTCTCTGTCTCGATTTCTCTGTCTTTCTCATTCTCTCATTCCCTTTCATTGTCTCTCTCAGATTCTCTCTCTATTTCTATTTCTCTCATTGTCTTTCTCAGTCTCTATACCTGTCTCTCTCTTTCTCTTTCATTCTCTCTCTCTCTCTCTCATTGTCTTCATCTCTTTCATTGTCTCTAATTTTCTTTCTCTCATTCTCTCTCTCTCTCTCTCACTCTCTCATTGTCTCTCTCATTCTCTCTTTCTCTCTCTTTCTGTGTGTGTTTGTACGTAAATCGATATGCTCGCAAGGGAATTCTGGGAGTTGAGGTCCACACACATCTTAAAAGGGCCAAGGTTGAGTAACACTAATCTACATTACAGGTTAGTACTCGATTTACAACAGTTTGTTTAGCAATCAAAGTTACGACGACAGTCAAAAAAGTGACTTATGGCCGTTTTTCAAAATTTGGAGGATTGGCAACCAGTAACAGGCTCGTATTTACGACAGTTGCAGTGTCCTGGGGTCATGTGATGGCCTTTTGTGACCTCACAAACGAAGGCAGATTCACTTAACAATTGGGTTACTAATTGAACGACGGCAATGATTCATTCAACAATTCTGGCAAGAACATCCCTAAAAGGAGGCAAAACTCACTTAAAAAATGTCTCACTTAGCAACATACATTTCAGGTTCAGGACTGGTGCCTGTCTATTTAAACTCAATTTGCTTGGGAATCGACAAGCGAGGAAAACTCCCTTGGGATCCCTTTCGGATAGCCGAGTTCCAAAATTGTAAAATGTTTGTACACATCAGTTGCAAAATTCCTGTTCGAACCAACGGCAGGGTTGCTAATCCAGCAAATGCAATTTACTTTTGCATTTAAACCTTGTTGGCTTCTTCAGGAATTGCCTTGCCGAACTGGAAAGTCATAATTTGCATCCATCGCGTAGGCATATATGTGTGTTTTCGTATTTTGTATGTAAATCTATATACTGGCTGGGGAATTCTGGGAGTTGAAGTATCTTTCTGTATCTCTCTGTCTCTTTCTCATTCTCTCTCTTTCTCTCATTTTCTCTCTAATTGTCTCTCACCTCTTTCACTCTCTCTCATTGTCTCTTTCTCTCTCTCTTTCTCTCTTCCACATTCTTTCTCTCATTCACTTTCATTGTCTCTCTTTCCCATTGTCCCTTTCTCATTCTCCCTCTGTTTCTCTCTTTCATTGTCTCATTGTCTCTTCCTCTCTCATTCTCTTTCTGTGTGTGTGTGTGTGTGTATGTGTGTGTGTTATGTAAATCTATATGCTGGCTGGGGAATTCTGGGAGTTGAAGTCCATACACATCTAGAAAAGGACCAAGGCTGCGTAACACTAATCCACAATACTGGTTAGTTGTGAACTTAGAACAGTTTGTTTAAACGATTAAAGTTACAAAGGCACTGAAAAAAGTGACTTATGGCCGATTCCCACACTTATGACTCTTGTGGCATCCCCAAGGATCGTGACGTAAAAAAAATCTGGATGCTTGGCAATCCAGTGCAGTACAAAGCAATGCAGACTTATCCTGCTAATGCAATTAATTATTGCATTTAAGTGCACCTTGGCTTCTTGAGTTTTGAAGGTGTTGCCTTGCCCAACTGGAAAGCCGCAATTTGCATCCCTTGCCTAGGCCTCTGTGTGTGTGTGTGTGTGTGTGTGTTTGTCAGTGCCTGTAAATCTATATTGACCCCTTTTCCGTTCTTTTCCTCCCCCTGCTCCTTCTGTTTCTCTTGCAAAGAATGTTCCCAAAGATTTGTTCTTGCAAAAGACCATCCCTCCTATTTTGGGGGAGGGGGGGAGGGAAAGAGGAAGCCACGCCCCTTCAGGGAGAAAGTTTATGTGAAACTTTCTTTGGAGGAAACACACACACAAAGAGAGCAAGAGAGGGGGGGGAGGAAGCAGGCAAAAAATAAACACAACCAACAAACAGAAAAATGCGAAGGGGAGAGAAGGATGCGCTTTAAAAGGGGAGAAATGGGGGGTCTAATTTTTCTTTTTTTAAACAAAAATTAAGCCTTTGTCGGGTCTTTTCTTTTGCAGAAGATCCGGGGGGGGTCTCCCCCGCTCCCCTAAGCCCCCCCCCCAGCGCGACTTAGAAGTTGCATTTTAAATAGAAATTGGATTTTCACACGGCAGCGCTGCGGAGCTGGCCTTTGGATCGCCTTTGGAGGGCCTGGAAGTTGGACTTGGGTCGATTCCCCCCCCCCTTCGTGGGGGTTTTTTTATGGGGAGGGGTTTTTTCTTCTTCTTCTTCTTCTTCCCCCTCCTCCGCCCTCCGGCCCCGGGACTTGGCTCGGCCGAGCGAATCGGAACCGCCGCGCGGAAGGAGCGTTTACATTGTTGCCGTCCACGCCGCTACGGAGCTGCTTTCGGCCGGATTTTCCTCGCCTCTCCGCCCTCCTCCCCTACCCGCGGGACCCGAGCTCCGAAGTGAACGTGGGAACGCGGTGGAAGACTGCTGCCTGCCTCCTCTGCACACCCGGTGCTTTTCTTTTCTCTCTCTCTCTCTCTCTCTTTTACTTTTTCTTTCTTCTGCTCTCTGATTCTTGTTTTCTTTCTTTTCTCTTTTTCTCTTTCTAATTCTTTCTCGTGTTTTCTTTCCTTTCTTCCTTCTTTCTTTCTCTCGCTCTTTCATTCCTCTTTTCTTTTCTCTTTCTCTAGTTCTTTCTCTCGTATTTCCTTTCCTTTCTCCATTCCTTCTCTCGCTCTCTCATTCTCACCCTCTCTCATTCTTGTTTTCTTTCATTCCTTTTTCTACTTCTTTCTCTCGTATTTTCTTTCTTTTTTTCCTTCTTTCTTTCACTCTTTGATTCTCTCTCTCGTTCTTGTTTTCTTTCATTCCTTTTTCTACTTCTTTCTCTCGTATTTTCTTTCTTTTTTTCCTTCCTTCTTTCTTTCACTCTTTGATTCTCTCTCTCGTTCTTGTTTTCTTTCTTTTCTCTTTTTCACTTTCTAGTTCTTTCTCTCATATTTTCTTTCCTTCCTTCCTTCCTTCCTTCTTTCGCTCTTCCCCTTTTTCTCTTTCTCGTTTTCTGGTTCTTTCTTGATTTTTTTTTTTACTTTCTCCTCCCTTTCTGTCTCCTGCTGCCTCTTTTTTCTTCCTTTTTGTCTTTCCTTCCGATTTTCTTTTTCTTTCTTTCTCTCTCTCACAACACCCCT
The DNA here is from genome assembly GCF_964273705.1 of Natrix helvetica. Taxonomy (NCBI): domain Eukaryota; kingdom Metazoa; phylum Chordata; class Lepidosauria; order Squamata; family Natricidae; genus Natrix; species Natrix helvetica. The sequence continues at coordinate 2,801,900 of NC_138550.1, read as the reverse complement.
CCCTCCCTCCCTCCTTCCTTCCTTCTTCCTTCCTTCCTTCCTTCCTTCCTTCCTTCCTTCCTTCCTTCCTTCCTTCGGATGGCTTGAGGCCGGCGGGGGCGGCGTGCCCGGGACGCTTCCCAGACTCGGGGATCCCGCCGCAGAGCCGGGGGAGGGGAGGGGAGGGCCCTGCAACCGGCGGCCTCCACAATGGCGGAGGGGGGCCCGGGCCAGAAGAGGACTCCCCTCTACCGGAGCGTCTCCTTCCAGCGCTTGGCCAAGTGGACCGGGCCAGCCCAGCCCGACGGAGGAGGAGGGGACGACCCTCGGGGGGAGCCGCCAGCGCCGCCGCCTCGCCAGCCTCCCCCGCCCAGCGCCGAGAACCCACCGCCGCCGGAGCCCATCGGGCGGCGATCGCCCGGCCGCGCCGCTTCCTTCAGCGTCTCCTCCCGCCCAACAGCCGCCGAGCCGGCCGGCCGCGCCCTGCGGAGCCTCTCGCCCTCCGTGCGCCAACTTTCCCAGCGCTTCTGCGCCGGCCCCCAAGACCAAGCGCCCGCCGGCCGCGGAAGGACCACCTGCGGCCGCGGGCAGAAGGAGCTGGGGGGCTCCGAGGCCGCCGGGCCGCCCCCGCAACCCCCGCCGCCGCCCCGCAGCACCAGCAGCAGCCCCGCCGCCCCGTCCTCCTCCTCCTCCTCCTCCTCCTGCAAAGGGCCGGGCGAGGCTCCGGCGCCGGACTGGCCCAGCGTGACGGAGATGCGCAAACTTTTCGGCGAGAGTTTTCGGCGGCAGCAGCAGCAGCAGCTCCAGGCAGCCGAGCGAGGACGGGGCGTCCCGGGCGAGGAAGGCTCCGGCCCGCGGAGCCAAGCGGGGCCGGCGTCGGGCTCCGACCTCCCGGCGGCTGCGCTGCGGCTTCCCGACGGCGGCCCGGCTCTGGACGGGCCCTGCTGGGCCGAAGAAGAGCGCCGGGGCGCCCCTCCGCCGCCGCCGCCCCGCAGCTGCATCCCTTTCGCGGGGCTCCGGCCGCCTCGGGGCCCGCCGGAGAGGCCGCCGCCTCAGCTGTGGGATACTTCGCATTCCTGGCATAGTTCGGCCACCGCCACCGCCTCGCCGGCCCCCTGCCCGGCCGGGGGCGTCTGGGTCCCCCCGGAGATCTCCAGCAGCAGCGAGGACGAGTTGAGGCCTTTGGGGCCCAGGCCGGGCGGGAAGGGCCCCCCAAGGCCCTCCTCAGGCAGTGAGGAAGAGGAGGAGGAGGAGGAGGCCGGGCCCCAGAGAGGGAGGAAGAAGAAGAGGGAAACTGAGGCCCAGGAGGAGGCCAGGGTGGTGCCCGGCATGGAGTGGCACCTCAAGGCGCAGCTGGACCTCTCTGGGGGTCTCCTGCCCCCTCAGGAGGAGGAGAGGACTACCCCGGGGGTCTCCGTGGCTGAGGGAGCCAGGCCGCTTTTGGGGGTCCCCCCCGCCCCCCTTTCCACGGGGCCTGCCCTGCCTCTGGTGTCCCGCGTCTCCAAGGTCAACCTCCCCCCCTTTGCATCCAGCCCGGCCGGCTCCCGAAGTAGCAGCAGATACTCCAGCACGGAGACCTTGAAGGAGGACGAGCAGCCGGGGGTCTCCTGGGCCCTCGGCTTGGGTCGGGCCCCCAGTTTCAGCCAGAGCGACAGCCCGGCTAGGTTGCAGCCCCCCATCCGGGCCCGCCCCAAGCTGCCGCTGGGCTCGGGGAGGTCCAAGCAGGAGTTGGCCTCCTTTGAGAGTTGGCTGCCTTGCGGCCTCGAACCCGCGGCCAGAGCCAAGCACCAGAAGTCCATGTCTAATCCGGACATCGCCAGCGAGACCTTGGCCCTGCTCAGCTTCCTGAAATCGGACCTGTCCGAGCTGAAGGCCAAGAAAAGGGGCAGCCGGTTGAGTGACCACGAAGACCTGGCATTCGGCAGCAACAACGGCGATGGTGAAAGCAGATATGAACGTTCTCCCCAAGGAGGAGCCGAGCCCCCGTTGGTTGGGAGATCCCAAGGTGAGGCTCAGCCCCCCAACCGTTGGGTGTTGGGTCACCGGCCAACCCTGAAGGACCTCACGGCGACCCTGAGACGGGCCAAATCCTTCACTTACTCGGACAAACCAGCCTCCCGCCGCCTGTGCCTGCAGAATGCCATGAAGTCCAGCTCTTCGGAGCTTCTGCTGGCCACTCGCTTTGACCACAATGGCGTGGTTTCCGACAGCCGGGACGGGGAAGAGGAGGTGCTCCCTGTAATCATCCAAGATCAGTACATCCAAGAAGCCAGGCAGGTTTTTGAGAAGATAAGTAAGATGAGCTCAGGACACGACTATAATTTCAACTCGGAGTCTAAGGAAAGGGGGAAGGGCGGCACGGAGGAGGGAGAGGAGGCCCTGAGAGAAGGAGAAAGCGGCGGTCAGTGCTTGGAGAAAGCTGGCTCTGAAGGAAACGTACTCTGCAGGACATCTTTAGAAGAAGGTCCTGAGTCCAGCATGACCGATGAAGGAATTGTGACCGAGCCAGAGACGTCTCCTGCCTACAGCTATCTCGATCCTTCTGTCGCTGCGTGGAAGTTGGCCAACCGAAGAGGAACGGAGGCCTCCTCTCTTGAGAAGCTTCTCCCAAACCATCTAGCCCAAGGGAACGAGAACGTCGCCGCTGTGGACGAGGTGCTCCCCAGTCCCAAGACGCTGTCCCAGGGCTTGTCGGAGACCCCCCTGACTCCTAGCGCCCTCCGCCGCCGCAGGAAGTTCCCATCCTTGGGAACCAACGGTTCCGATACCAGCAACGGGAGCAGTGGAGAATCTAGTGGGGATTCCTATCGCTCTCTCAGCGACCCCATGCCCCACCGGAGATGCTCCATCACCGAGGACTCCAAGAACTTCTCCATGGATAGCAACCTCCTGGGCTCCTTGAATTCCAAGCCCAGCATCTTAGATGCTTCGGCCGCCACGTTGTCTGACTGTACAGGTAGCGCTGCCAGCGACCTCTCCGTCTGCAGCGAAGGCCTGAAGGATTATAGCACCGTGATCCAGAACATCGTCAGCCAGCCCGGCGCCCTCGACAAGGTGATTGACGAGAAGGGCAACGGGAAGCCCATCAAGAAGAAGTCCTTCAGCGACCCCAGCCGCCGTGGCGAGCATGCCAGCCCGGGCTTCATGGGCGCCGGGGAACCCATCAACGAGACGGAGCAGAATATCCTTCCGTCCAGCAGCGAGCCCATCCTTTCGGAGCAGCGGGCCCAGTCCACGGAGCAGGAAGTGCGCCGGTTGTCCTCCCAGTCGGAGCAAATCCTGCCGATGCCACCAGAAGACAACGAGGTCCCTCCAAACTTCAGCTTCGATCCCAAGCTGGCTGAAGTCTTGTCGCCCAGGATAGTCCGGCGTAGTTCCAAGAAGCGCAGCGACCGGGCGAACAATCAGGAGAGCAGAAAGGAAGAGATGGCACTGTCTTCCGTGGTGCCCACCACACTGGGCAGAGCAAGGCCGGGCTCCAAGCACGTGCGCCACACCAGCGAACCGGCCACCTTCCTCCGCCTCTCCGATGCCCACCTGCCCAGCTCGCTCTATCACAATGCCCACCCTGCCATCCAGGAGCTCCCACACCTGCCGACCAAGCCTTCTGCAGGTCTTCAGGTCCCATCCCTGGAGGATGTCACCAAGCAGTACATGTTGACTCTCAGTTCCGGGGAGACCCTCCCCAACAGCACTGTGGATACCCCCAGATCGTCGCCTTCCACGCCGACCACCACGGAGCCCAAGCTGCCCAGATGCCCCAAACACCACGGAGAGGTCAATGCCAGTAGCTCCCGGACGAAACCACTAGTGGTGAGTATCCTTGGTCTTTCTTTTTGGTTTTCTGGAGTCTTAAGAAATCGTCTTTGCTGATGGTTTAGTTCTGCTGACTTATTCAGCGTTTGGGGATCGGGGTTAAAATTTTGCAAACCGAGTTGTCCTGTTAGGATTGTTTGCTCTGACCGCAGGTGGGACTTGGAACGTCATGGTCTTCTCCACTTCGGGTGGGACTTGAGTTTGAGTGTGGTAGTACCTAGCTGCAAAGACAGTGGCATGAAATAGTCTTGACAAGGTATTTTGGTTTCTAGTCCTCATGGCAAGGAAGGAGTAGCAATGGGTACGGTTTACTATTTGCCAGGTCTCGCGCAACCAAGTTGTTAATAGGAACTAGGCTTGTGGTGGTAGCGTTTTTAACTTCCGGCGGAGGAATTGCATGACGCAACACACAAGGGCTGTCTCTCCGGGGAGTTGTGTTGTTGTGGGGTGGTGACGGGGACTCGAGCACCCATCTGGTAGAGTAACCCAATGTAGGCCAACATCTAAGGCAGTGGTTCATAACCTTGTTGACCTATAAGATGCGTGGACTTCAACTCCCAGAATTCCCCAGCCAGCTATGCTGGCTGGGGGATTCTGGGAGTTGAAGTCCACACTTCTTAAAATGGCCACAATTGAGAGACACTGACTTAAATTTGTATAAAGGACAATGTTGTCCAATCTTGACAACTTGGGAAATGCGTGGCCTTCAATTCCCAGAATGCTTAGCGGCGGCCATACTGGCTAGGGAATTCTGGGAGTTGAAGTCCATATACCTTCATGTTACTGAAGTTGCGAAACACCAGGTGTATGAGAGCTGATTAGAAGATACAGGTGTCACTGAATTAAATTTGACTCTTTATGTCTCTCTGAACGGATCCACCTTGGTGTCTTATTTTTCGGCAACGGCAGTGCGTCCTCGACTTAATGACCGCAACTGTGTGCAAATTCCCCGTTGCTAAGCAAGGCAGTTGTTCAGTGGGGTTTGCCTCGTTTTATGACCTTTTTTCCCCACAGTTGTTAAGTGTATCCCTGCAAGTGTTAGTAACTATGGTTGGGAAGTGAATCCCATTGACTCGTCAGAAGGGCACAAAAGGGGATCGCACAACCCCAGGACCGTCATAAATACGAGCCGGTGGCCAAGAGTCTGAATCATGGGACCATGGAGATTATGGGACAGTTGTAAGTGTGGCAAAGTTGTAAGTCACTTTTTTCAGTGCCGTAACTTCGAGGGGTCACTGAATGAACTGTTGTAAGTCAAGGGCCACCCCAAACCACCCCAACGAGGCCGTCGAAGTGATGTCCCGTTGTCTGGAAGCCGTGCGGGTCTGGATGGGTGACAACAGGCTCAGGCTCAACCCCTCCAAGACAGAGTGGCTGTGGCTTCCGGCTTCCCGGTTCAACCAGCACATTCCATCGCTGGCCATCGGGGATGAACAATTAGCCCTGGTGGAACGGGCACGCAATTTGGGCGTCCTCCTTGATGCCCAGCTGGCTATGGAAGATCATGTGGCAGCCGTGGCGAGGGGGGCATTCCACCAGGTTCGCCTGGTGCGCCAATTGCGACCCCTTTTGGACCGGGAGGCCTTGCGCACAGTCACTCACGCCCTGGTGACGTCTCGCCTGGACTACTGTAATGCTCTCTACATGGGGCTCCCCTTGAGGTGCACCCAGAGACTGCAGTTGGTCCAGAATGCAGCCGCGCGGGTAATTATGGGGAGATCGAGGTTCTCCCATATAACACCCCTCCTGCGCGAGCTGCACTGGCTTCCTGTGGCCTACCGGGTGCGCTTCAAGGTGTTAGTTACCATCTTCAAAGCGCTCCATGGCACAGGGCCTAGTTATCTGCGGGATCGTGTCCTGCCCCACACATCCCTGCGACCCATTCGCTCACACAGAGAGGGTCTCCTCCGGGTGCCGTCCTCTAGAGATTGTCAGAGGGCAGTGCCCAGGAGTAGGTCCTTCTCTGTGGCGGGCCCTACCCTTTGGAACGACCTCCCCCCAGACATTAGGACAACAACCGACCTCCGCTCCTTCCGTAGTAAACTGAAGACCCACCTGTTTCGTCTAGCCGGCCTGGCATAACTCTACAACTTTTCCACCCCTTGGTCATTTTTAACTGTTAATTTTAGTTCTTTAAATTTTTAATGTTATTGGGGTTTTAACCTTTCTAAGTATTGGAATTTATTTATTTATTTTTACCTCCTCTGTATGATACTGTTTTTTTTTTAATTAAAAGAGTTTTGTACAAACAAATTTTCCCCCTTTTCACCCCCCCTCCACACAATATAAATCTCATACAAATGCTATACCCCCCCAATGTATGTATGATACTGTTTTGACTGTTGCTTTTGTACGTCGCCCCGAGTCCCTGTGGGGAGAGGGGGCGACTAATAAGTTCAAATAAATAAATAAATAAAATAAAGGGCTACCTATATTAGAATACTGTATTTGTATCTAACTATGGGGCTGGGGGATGTGTTACTACATTGCAGAAATATTTGATTTCACCCATCTCTGGTTAGAGAGGACATTTCACTCAATTCTGGTTCCTTGGTGCTCTCTGAGCTTGGTTGTTTTCTTGGAGACGTTGCATGACCCAACTACATAACATCATCAGTGTTAGAAGGGAGTGGGGTTTGCAGAGAGGAGGAGGAGGACTGTGGGGTCCTTGGTGCTCTCCGAGCTTGGTGGTTTTCTGGCAGGCGTTTCATGGCCCAACTAGGTAACATCCCCAGTGCTAGAAGTGGGGGTTTATAGATGGGAGGAGGGGGGAAGAAGTGTGGAGGAGGAGGAGGAAGAAGAAGAAAAGAGGAGGAGGAGGATGACGACAACTGTGGGGTCCTTGGTGCTCTCTAAGCTTGGTTGTTTTCTTTTAGACGTTTCATGACCCAACTAGGTAACATCACCAGTGCTAGAAGGGAGGGGGCTTCCTCTCTGCAAGCAAGCTACTTGTATATTGAGCTAACCCCACTCCAACTAGCGCTGATGATGTTACCTAGTTGAGCAATGAAACATCTACATGCGAACAAACTCAGAGAGCACCAAGGGCCCCATTGTCCTCTCTTTTTCCACTCTGTGAACCCCACTCCCTTCTAGCACTGATGATGTTACCTAGTTGGGTAATAAAACGTCTGCAAGAAAACATCTTGCAAAATGAATGGGTAATGAAACATGTACAAGTCATAGAGCACCAAGGACTCCACAGTCCTCCTCCTTCCTTCCTTCACCTCCTCCTCCTCTCCTTTCCTCCTCTTCCCCTGCTCCTCTCCCTCTTCCTCCTTCTCCACATTCTTGTAGCACTGATGATGTTACCTTGTTGAGTCATGAAACGTCTGCAAGAAAACAACTCAACTCATAGAGCACCAAGGAGCCCACAGTTGTCGTCATCCTCCACCTCCTCTTTATCTTCTTCCTCCTCCTCCTCCTCCTCACCTTTCCTCCTCTTCCCCTGCTCCTCTCCCTCTCTCCCTCTTCTTTTTCCTTCTCTCCCACTCCTCCTCCTCAAACCCCACCCCCTTCTAGCACTGATGATGTAACCTAGTTGGGTCATGAAACGTCTGCAAAAGTGAGCTCAGAGACCACTCACAGTCCTCCTCTTCCCACAGACCCCACTCTCTTCTAGCACTGATGATGTTACCTAGTTGGGTCATGAAACGTTTGCCCAAAAACCCAACAACAACTGAGCCCAGAGACCACCAAGGACCCCACAGTTCCTGAGCTACCAGCATCCTCAATAACACTGAATGATGAGCTGAGCTGACAGTCCGGCTTCTCATCACCTGTTGAGTGACAAAGCAAACGGACCCCGTTTGATCCTTCCCAAACTTCACATGCAGCCAGTCCAGTTTTCACAAAGGCAAATGAATTCCTGCCGGTCTGCCTGCTTGCAGAGGGCATTGGACCACAGCTCTCATCATCCCCAGCCAGGATAGGAAGTGCTGGCTGCCCAACGGACACGTTTGATAGGCACAAGGGTGTAATTTGCAGTTTCCTCCTTTAGACAGTAAATTATACCCTCCGAAAAAGTTGCATGTGGCAAAAGAGGGTCGGATTGAAGCCACTGCTTTGTCTGGGCCTGGATTTAAATCCTACTAAAAGCAATATTTAAGGTGAGGATGAAAACCTGGACTGGACTACGCCAGAGGAGATGGCTTGTTAAGAGTCCAAGACCAGGGTGAAGGGGTAGAATATATGTGCTGAGGTCAACACGAAACTGTAGTTGCACAACATATTAGACGAGACTAAAAGAGAGTCCGGTGGCTTATGATTCAGCGTACAGGTGATCCTCGACTTAGCGACAGTCCATTTACTGATAACAACACTGAAAAAAGTGACTTATGACCGTTTCCCCACACTTACGACCGTTGCAGCAATCACGTGATCAAAATTCAGAGGCTTGGCAACTGGCATGTACTTACAACGGTTGCAATGTCCTGGGTGTGTGTGTGTGTGTCACGTGATCGCTTCTGACAAACGAAGTCAGTAGGGAAGTCAGAGTCGCTTAACAGCGGTGTTACTAACTTAATAACTGCAGCTACTCGCTTAGCCACTGTGGCTAAGAAGGACGTAAGATGGAGCCAAAGTCACCTAACACATGTCTCACTTATCGACATAACATTTTAGGCTCAGTTGTGGTCGTAAGTTGATGGCTACCGCTTTGTCAGTGGGGTAGCCAGATTCATTTAACAACGGTGTCACTAACTGAATAACTGCAGGGATTCACTTAACAACAGTGGCAAGGAAGGTCGTAAAATGGGACAAAGCTCACTTAACAACAGAAATGTTCAACTCCATTGTGGTTGTAAGTGGTTAAGGGCTACCTGTGGGTTTTTTTTTTGTTATTTATTTTGACTGTGGACCTGTTGCATATTTGAGTGCATTTAATATTGTGATATTCCTGCATTTTGGGAGGTTCCTTCTGCGAAGGAATGTGCGATGTCTTTTGCTGGCATTTTGTTTTGTGCAAAAAGATAACCACTTTTTTTTTTTTTGATAATCCTCCGGCTATTTTAATTTTAGCCAGCCTTGGGAGAATACAAAGGAATTTAAAAACAGCCCTGGGACCGAAAATGATTTCAAATGGATTAAATAAAAAGGCTTCCGGATAGAGAGGCAGGTCAAACACACCTCGTATTTTGTGGGTTGCAATTTTGTGGGAAGCATTGATTTTGTGGTTTTGGAAATGACAACCTTCAGCCTACGAAAAGACGTGCGTTGCCAGTTTTTCACGTTTGCTTATAGCATTCCCTTGATTTGCATTTTCTGATCAAGTAAATTGATATACAGGTACACCTCCACTTACAACAGTTTGTTTAGTGAGCTTTCAAAGTTACGAACTGAACTGAATTGAATTCTTTGTTGGCCAAGTGTGATTGGACACACAAGGAATTTGTCTTTGGTGCAGAAGATGCTCTCAGTGTCCATAAAAAGACAAGATACATTCGTCAAGAATCCTAAGGTACAACACTCAATGATAGTCATAGGGTACAAATAAGGAAACCATCAATATCAATATAAATCATAAGGATACAAAGAACAAAGTTACAGTCGTTCAGTCATAAGTGGGAGGAGATGGGTGATAGGACAGATGAGAAGACTAATAGGAATAGGAATGCTGCCTTAGTGAATGGTTTGACAGTGGGGAGGGAATTATTTGTTTAGCAGAGTGATGGCGTTTGGGAAAAAACTGTTCTTGTGTCTAGTTGTGTCTTGGTGTGCAGTGCTCTATTGCGTCGTTTTGAGGGTAGAAGTTGAAACATTTAATGTCCAGGATGCGAGGGGTCTGTAAATATTTTCACGGGCCTCTTTTTGACTCGTGCAGTCTGCAGGTCCTCCATGGAAGGCAGGTTGGTAGCCCTTGTTTTTTCTGCAGTTCTGATTATCCTTTGAAGTCTGTGTCTGTCTTGTTGGATTATACCTCTGCAACCACCAAAAGTTTATTATCTCTCATCCTAAAATATATAGGCCTTTAATTCTACACCATCCTGTCTTAGAGTGTGTTGCAATTTTTAGATATATGAAATGGACGATGTAGAGAGAGACCCTGTGGCAAATTTAGGATGGATGGATGGATTCGTGCCAAACTAAAGAGGAAGCGAACATTTCCCTTAGGGGGACCAAATTCATTTGTCTTGCAGGATTCACATGTGTAGGCACAACCACACTGGTCTCCATGGTCTAATATGAATTTTATATTTTGCAGATTCAACCTCGGGCATTCTTAGTTTATAGACTCTTGTTAATCTTCCAGAGATTTTCCATATTAAAGCTGTGCTGGAGGACATTGAAAAATGTTGAGAACATGTGCTTTGCATCTCACGAATGCAACTCCTCTCTGTTGCCCATCAAAGAAGATGGGTCCTTTTTCCAACTTTCACACAAGGCTGGGGGGAAAAAAAGAGGTGGCTGCTTTAAAGCTTTACCTGTGGGCGCCCAATCTCACCGTTCTCTTTGCAGGGCCATGTTAAATGCTACATTTCTATGGAGGTTCTCCATCATCCAAGGTCATGGTTGTCCCAAAGGCGTTTTTTTCAAAAGGCAACTGGATTTAGAAGACGTTTCGCTTCTCGTCCAAGAAGTTTCTTCAGTTCTGAAGAACTGAAGAAGCTTCTTGGACGAGAAGCAAAATGTCTTCAAGAAAAAAGACAAAGTCCAGTTGCCTTTTGGAGAGAGAGAGAGAAAAAAAAAACAGCTTTAGAGTAGAAATGTTACTTTGATGTAAGAACAACAGAATCTTGAAAATCTACCCCACTTTCTCTCCACTTCATCGTATATCAAACAGAATGAAGATTCGGTTGCGTTGAGTTTCTTTCTCACGCCTTCTCTGTTCCCAGGACTGAGCTGTTGTTTAATTTCTCATTCCTTGCGTTCCTTCATCGAGCTGATCCCCCTATTCCTCTTTCCCATTCCCCTCTTCCTGATCTCCTGAAGCATGGAATTAACCTGAAGCCATCGGCTGGATGAGGTCATTGCTTGTTTTAATATAATTAAAGGAGCTGGAGCATCTAAGGAGTTGAGCTTTTGGGGTGATAGGTTTTCCCGCGCTCCCTGCCACAGCTGCTTCCCCAGTCTTGAAGCCGTGTGGGTGTTGGAGGAATTCAACTTTTGGGATTCTCAGGCAAAGGCTGGTGGGCTGAAATTCTGGGGACCTATCTGATGGAGACCACCCTGGGGAGAGCCTCCTGAGCTGGGTTGTGTCCTGCAGATGTTTTAATCCTCAACTAGGTAATATAATCAGTGCTAGAAGGGAGTGGGGTTTGTGGGGGGGGGGGGACTGTGGAGTCCTTGGTGCTCTCTGAGCTTGTTGTTGTCTTGCAGACTTTTCATTACCCAGCTAGGAAATATCATCAGTAGTAGGTAGAGAGAGGAGGAGGACTTCAAAGGTCCCTTCCAAGTCTATCATTCTCTTCCCTTCTCCAGTCTTCTCTTCTCTTCCCTTCCCTTCTCTTCCCTTCCCTTCCATTCCATTCCATTCTCTCTCCTCTCCTCTAGTTTTCTATTCTATTCTAGTCTAGTCCAGTCCAGTCCAGTCCAGTCCAGTCCATTCTCCTCTCCTCTTCTCTCTCTTCTTCTCTTCTGCATTCTCTCCTCTCCTCTCCTCTCCTCTCCTCTCCTCTCCTTCCAGCTGTGAGGGACTGCAGCTCCCATCCTTCTTCGCTTGCGTTACAGGAATCCCAGCCCAAACCTTCTGAATGTGCCCGGAGGAGTGAAGTGGCTGCTTCAAAACAGCTGAATGTTGTGGAAGTTGAATATATATTGTTCCAGAATGGGCCCTGCCGGTGTGGGAAACAGAGAGCGAATGGCTGAAACACCCACTGCTCCATAAACCCAGATTTCTGGAAACGGGGTCGCTTTTTCTCGCTTGCAACGGAACAGACTGTTCAGGCCCCCGCAGAAACCCGGTGCTGGGTGCCAAGCCTCAGGGTACGTAGGAGTGAAGGGTGTCCGTCTTGCAAAGGTCAGGAAAGCAAAACAGAGCCCAGTCCTTGATCAATGCGAAGCTCTCTGGTGTGGAGAAAGGAAGAGAGGCCCTTAAAGCATTTTTTAGTGGGGTGCAGGCCCCTGCCCCAGAAAAGTCTTGGGAGTGGGAGAGATTAAAAGGGAGCCAGTGTGATCTACGGATTAAGGAGCTGGCCTAGAAACCAGGAGAAGGGTCAGTTCTAATCCCGCCTAATCCATGAAAGCGAAAGGAGTGACTTTGGGCCGGTCACCAGGAGATTGTGAGTTATAGTCCGGGCTTAACTATGAAAGCCGGTTGAATGGCTTTGGGCCAGTCATCAGGAGAGGGTGAGTTCTAGTCCTGCCTTAGGCAGGAAAGCTGGCAAGGGTGACTTTGGACCAATTAACTAGGAGACGGTGAATTCTAGTTCTCTCCATTCCATGAAAGCCAGCTGGGTGACTTTGGGCCAATCACCAAGAGACTGTGAATTATAGTCCGGGTTTAGTTATGAAAGCCAGTTGAATGACTTTGGGCCAGTCAACAGGAGACAGTGAGTTCTAGTCCCGCCTTAGGCATGAAAGCTGGCTGAGCGACTTTGGGCCAATCACCAGGAGACGGCGAGTTCTAGTCTCACTTTAGCTATGAAAACTGTCTGGGTGACCCCAGCCCAGCCCACCTTATAGGGTAAGCAAAACGGTTGTTGTGAGCCACACCGGGTTTTATGACCTTCTTTGCCATGGTTGTTAAGTGAACCACTGCAGTTGTTAAGTGAATCACATGGTCATTAAGCAAATCCAGCTTCGCACATTGACTTGTTTACCAGAAGTCAATGTGAAGGTTGCCAATGGGAATTATATGACCCGGGGATGCTACAACCATCATAAATACATGCCTATTCTCACGTGCCCAAATTCTGACCATGTGACAAGTAGGTACGTTCTGATGGTCACAAGTGCAAGGACCTAAGTCACCTTTTTCAAGCACTGTTGTAACTTTGAGCGGTCAGTAAATGAATGGTCATAAGTGGAGGACTACCTGCATGTTCCCTGCCTCGAGTTATTTATAAATAAAAGGATAAAGGCAGGATTAAAAGTACATTTAACAGCCAAGAGGAAATGCTTCTCACTTTCCATGGTGCTTTACCATATAAAACAGGGGTGTCCAAACTTGGGAACTTTAAGACTTGTGGACTTCAACTTCCAGAATTCCCCAGCCAGCTCTGCTGGCTGGGGAATTCTGGGAGTTGATGTCCACAAGTCTTAAAGTTGCCAAGTTTGGACACCCCTGATATAAAAGAAGTGAAAAGGGGGGGGAAAAGCAAGACCGTTTTTTATGGATTAAAGTAGAACTTCCTAAGGACCCCTTGAAATATTTTATCTTTTGCAAACTTGGGGGACACATCTATTCCCCTTTTATAAATGCCTTTGTTGTTTCCCCTGCAGGAACTTGCTGTCATTTTTATGTTGTGCCTTTCACTCTCCTTTTCCCCCCTCTGGATGTTTGCTTTGTATTCCACCTGGTCCCCAGGCAGTGAAATACTTCCTAAATACGTTTATCGGTTTGAATAGACGGATTTCCTGAATTACTTTATTCTCCTTATAACTGACCCTGCTGGCTCCTTCGCCTCTCCAACTGGCTGCATTCTGCACGGGGTGGGGGTGTGTGTGTGAGGCCTCTCCAGTTCTTTTTCTAAATTAGGAAGCTTTTCAGTGGGAAAAAAAAAATATCCTGTTTGAATCCGTACTCTGCTCAGGATTAGAATTTTAGAATTGAAATTTTAGAATTAGAATTTTAGAATTGGAATTTTAGAATTGGAATTTTAGAATTAGAATTTAGAATTAGAACTAGATTAGGATTAGGATTAGGATTAGGATAACAAGAGTTGGAAGGGACCTTGAATTTTAGAATTGGAATTTTAGAATTAGAACTTTAGAATTGGAATTTTAGAATTGGAATTTTATAATTAGAACTGGATTAGGATTAGGATAACAAGAGTTGGAAGGGACCTTGAAGGTCTTCTAGTCCAACCCCCTGCTTAGGCAGGAAACCCTACACCACTTCAGACAAATGGCTATCCAACATCATCTTAAAAACATCCAGTGTTGGAGCATTCACAACTTCTGGAGGCAAGTTGTTCCACTGATTCTTTGTTCTCACAGTCAGGAAATTTCTCCTTAGTTCTCAGTTGCTGGGAAAAACTATGCACCATCTTAATTTAATGTGAACTGGGAGGAAATGTTATTCTGTTAGTTACAAAGCAATGAAAAAAACTGACTTAAGTCTTAAGACCATTGCAACATCCTCATGGTGACATGATCAAAATTCAGACACTGGGCGAATGGCATGTACTTATGGCGGTTGCAATGTCCCTGGGGCCATGCGACCTTCTGTGTGACCAGCATGGTCAATGGGGGAGAAACTTTCTGACAGAGAGAACAATCAACCCATGGAACAGAAGTTGCTTTCAGAAGTTGTGGGAGCTTCATCCCTGGAGGTTTTCAAGAAGAGACTGGACTGCCATCTGTCAGAAACGGTGTAGAGTCTCTGCTTGGATGTGGGGTTGGACTAGATGTCCTACAAGGTCCCTTCCAACTCTGTAAATCTGTTAAAATGCTGTATAAATGAGAGCAACGAAGGTGGAAGTAGAGAAAAGAAGTAGATCTGGACGGAATGTAAAAATAAAAACGAGTGAAAGAAAAATGTGAGGAAAGAAAGTACGGCTTGAAAAAAATTATCAGGAAAGGGATAATCTTCTACCTTGGAATGGAAAAAGGATTTAAGGAAAGAGATGCTTGGAGGCAGAGTAAAAATAATTAGGGATCAGGAAGTCGTGGAAGACTGAAGTTATGTTAATGACGTAATGATTGCTTGTTGAAAAGGAAGGAGGTGCTGCTGAAAAATAACCTTGTAAGAAAACGAGGGTTGCAAAAATTAAGCTAAGAGAATATTGTATAACGTCTATAGAGAGAAAACCAAGTGTCAATTCTAATATCTTTATGGAGGAAAGGATGCTTGGTCTAGTGCAGGGGTGTCCAAACTTGGGAACTTTAAGGCTTGTGGACTTCAACTCCCAGAATTCCCCAGCCAGCCATGCTGGCTGGGGAATTCTGGGAGTTGAAGTCCACAAGCCTTAAAGTTCCCAAGTTTGGACACCCCTGGTCTAGTGGTTAAGGCATCAGATTAGAAACCAGGAGATGGTGAGTTCTAGTCCCACCTTAACCATGGAAGCCAGCTGGGTGACTTTGGGCCAATCACTAGGAGACAGTGAGTTCTAGTCCTGCCTTAGGCATGGAATGTTACACCTTAGGCATGAAAACTGGCTGGGTGACTTTAGGCCAGTCCCTCTCTCTCAGCCCAACCCGCCTCACAAGAGTTGTTGTTGCTGTTGTTGTTGTGAGGAAATTAGGAAGAGAAAATATTTTCTTTTAGATGGGGTGGTATATTTGTAGTACAGCACCCTACAATACTGTTGTGGTATTTGTTTGTATAGTTTTATATTTTTATATTGTAAGCCACCCAAAGTTACCCTGTGGTGAGCTGGGCAGCCAATAAATTGGATGGATGGGTGGGTGGGTGGATAGATAATAGATAGGTAGGTAGGTAGGTGGGTAGGTAGATAAGATAAATGATAGATAAAATAGATTAGATAAAGATTATATATATATATATATATATATATATATATATATATATGTATGTATGTATGTATGTATGTATGTATGTATGGATGGATGGATGGATGGATGGATGGATGGATGGATGGATGGATGGATGGATGGATGGATGGATGGATAGATTATAGATAAAATACATAGATAAAATAGATTATAGATAAAATAGATTAGATAGATAAATGATAGACAAAATAGATTAGATAGATGATAGATAGATAGATAGATAGATAGATAGATAGATAGATAGATAATAGATAGTGATAGATAAGAGAGATAAGAGAGATAGAAGAGAAAGATAGATAGATAAAATAGATTATAGATAAAATAGATTAGAAATATAGATAAGATAAATAATAGATAAAAGAGATTAGATAGATAGATAAGATAGCTAGATAAAATATAGATATATAGAAGAGAAAGAAAGATAGATAGATAGATGATAGATAAAATAGATTAGATAGATAAGATAGCTAGATAAACTAGAGATAGAAGAGAAAGACACATGATGATAGATAGATAGATAGATAGATAGATAGATAGATAGATGATAGATAGATAGATATAGATAGATAAAATAGATTAGATAAGATAGCTAGATAAGATAGAGACAGATAGGTAGAAGAGAAAGACAGATAGATAGATGGATAGATAGATAATTATATTTGTTGGCTTGCATTATTTATAAAGAAATAAAGGCAGGATAAAAATAGAGAGAAAATAACAAACTGGGATAAATCTGAGCTTTTTGGCTGGCCCTTTCCCCCTGCAGACAGATGGAACTGCAGATCCTTGGCAAAATTTGACATTTTCTTCTTTCTAGAAGTCGTAAATCGAGGTGGGTTGAGAGGGGCTACCAATGGCTGAAGACACCCCTACCTTGTGTGAACTTCACGTCTGCCCGGCCAGTCAGAAAATGGGTGCCACGTTTTTCCTTTTATGGGCAATCTTTTCCAGCCATGTATCTTTAACAACCTCTTGGCTCTTTCATGCCACTGACATAGCATAAAGCAGTATTCTCTTTTCCTTTTGATTTATGACCTATCGGGTGGGGGGGGGGAGGACTCCGTGGGGTTGTCTGGACTTCAGACAGCAAGTGGGGAGGTTCAGAGGATGGGAAGGCTGGAACGAGAGACCCCCAAAATCACGCTGCATTGAATGTCCTTTGGCACCGGGGACCCCTAAGGATAAATATACATTCTGTGAAAGCCAGAAAAAAAGTAATTTCTCAGTAGGGAGGATGAAAAGATGCAGAAAGAATTCTCCGCAAACGATGAACTGCAGGTTGTTGTTGTTTTTAGAAAATAGCAATAGCACTTAGACTTATATACCGCTTTCCAGTGCTTCCCAGTCTTCTCTGAGCAGTTTACAGAGTCAGCCTCTCTTGCCCCCAACAATCTGGGTCCTCATTTGACCCACCTCGGAAGGACGGAAGGCTGAGTCAACCTGAAGCCGGTCAGGAGTGAATTAGCCTGGAGTACTGCATTCTCAACCACTGTGCCAATATGGAAGGAAGGAAGGAAGGATGGATGGATGGATGGATGGATGGAAGGAAGGAAGGAGAATAGGGGAAGAAGGAAGGAAGGAAAGAGAATAGGGGAAGAAGGAAGGAAGGAAGGACAATAGCCCTTAGACTTATATACCGCTTCACGGTGCTTCCCAGCCCTCTCTAAGGGGTTTACAGAGCCAGCCTCTTGCCCTCAACAGTCTGGCTCCTCACTTGATCCACTTCGGAAGGATGGGAGGCTGAGTCAACCTGGAGCCTGGTGAGACTCAAACTACTGGCAGTTAGCACTGAATTAACCTGCAAGAAGGAAGGAAGGAAGGAAGGAATGGGGGAAGAGGAAGGAAGGAAGGGGAGAGAATGGGGAATCAGGAAGGGAGGAGAGAGAAAGGGCGAAGAAGAAGGAAAGAAGGAAGGAAGGAGAGAGAATGGGAGAAGAAGAAGGAAGGAAGGAAAGAGGAAGGAAGGAAGGGCAATAGCCCTTAGATTTATATATTGCTTCACAGTGCTTCCCAGCCCTCTCTAAGCGGTTTTACAGAGTCAGCCTCTCTTGCCCCCAACAATCTGGGTCCTCATTTGACCCACCTCAGAAGGACGGGAGGCTGAGTCAACCTTGAGCCTGGTGGGATTTGAACTGCCAAATTGCTGGCAGCCGGCAGGCAGCAGAAGGAGCCTGCAGTACTGCACTCTAACCACTGCGCCACCGAGGCTCAAGGCCAGAGACAGGTTTAGCGCTGGCTTCGAACATTTCAGGGGCCAAATCCTTGGAGATTGTCAAAATTTGGGATGTCCCTAAAACGATCCACAACCCGAGAGGTTGTGGGTGACTCCATTACTGGAGGTTTTTAAGAAGAAATTTATATAAGGCTTGGTCTTATTTTCAAGAAAACACAAATGGCTGCTCTGCTCCCCAGCTTCTTTAAGCGGTTTACACTGATTTCTCTCTCCCCCCTATCCTGCCTCAGAAAAGCCCAATTTTGCCTGCTGTGGGAACCCCCATCCGAGCCAAATGTCAGCCTGGGTTGAGGAGAGGAGAGGAGATGGGTTGGGTACCAGTAAGATAAATAAACCAAGGAAGTAAAGGAGGGGAATTAAGAGGAGGAGAGAGGGTAAGAAAGAGGAGAAGAGAGGAGAAGGGGGAAGGAGAGGGGAAGAAGAAAGGAGGGAGAAGGAGGGAAAGGAAGAAGCAGAGGAAGTAAGGGAGGGGAATTAAGAGTAGGAGAGAGGGTAAGAAAGAGGAGAAGAGAGGGGGGAAGGAGAGTGGAAGAAGAAAGGAGGGAGAAGGAGGGGGGAAAGGAAGAAAGGGTAAAGCAGAGGAAGTAAGGGAGGGGAATTAAGTGTAGGAGAGAGGGTAAGAAAGAGGAGAAGAGAGGGGGGAAGGAGAGTGGAAGAAGAAAGGAGGGAGAAGGAGGGGGGAAAGGAAGAAAGGGTAAAGCAGAGGAAGTAAGGGAGGGGAATTAAGTGTAGGAGAGAGGGGAAGGAGGAGGGGAAGAGAGGAGAGGGGGAAAGAGAGGGGAAGAAGAAAGAAAGAAGGAGGGGAGGAAGGAAGAAGGTAGAGAAGGGAAGTTAAGAAGATGGAAGGAGTAAGGTTGTTGCAAAACAAGATGGAGGCATGGGATGGCAAGAAAATGACCCAAATTATACAATATATGTGTGTGTAAAAATGAGTATAGAGACTAATGATGAACAGACAGGTGTTAAATAGCAATTATAAGAATGTATATCAAAGAATGAATTTGAAAGGGAAAAATAAAAAAAAAACCTTTTACAAAAAAAGAGAGAAATAAACCAAGTGGCAGGCCGCTGGTTGCTATGGCAATGGAGCTCTCAGGTGTGCAATTGACAGATAGAAGGGAAGGGTGAATTTACACAGCATCAAATGTTCTGTTTCCGTGTTAGCTTTCTGACCCGCCATTCCACAAGGTCCCAAAGTGGCGGCTTGCGTGTGAATCTCCCATCCTTTTAAATCACACAGCAACAACCCTGTGAGGTAGGCTGGGCAGAGTATAACTGAATAACAGAGTTGGAAGGGACCTTGGAGGTCTTCTAGTCCAACCCCGTTTAGGCAGGAAACCCTGCACCACTTCAGACAAATGGCTATCCAACATCTTCTTAAAGACTTCCAGTGTTGGGGCATTCACAACTTCTGGAGACAACTTCTGTTCCACTGATTAATTGTTCTAACTGTCAGTAAGTTTCTCCTCAGTTCTAAGTTGCTTCTCTCCTTGATTAGTTTCCACCCATTGCTTCTTCTTCTGTCCTCAGGTGCCTTGGAGAATAGCTTGACTCCCTCTTCTTTGTGGCAACCCCTGAGAGATTGGAAGACTGCTATCATGTCTCCCCTAGTCCTTCTTTCTCTTAAGCTAGACATACCTAGTTCCTGCAACCGTTCTTCATATGTTTTAGTCTCCAGTCCCCTAATCCTCTTTGTTGCTCTTCTTTGCACTCTTTCTAGAGTCTCCACATCTTTTTTACATCGTGGCGACCAGAACTGAATGCAGTATTCCAAGTGTGGCCTTACCAAGGCATTATAAAGTGGTATTAACACTTCACGTGATCTTGATTCTATCCCTCTGTTGATGCAGCCTAGAACTGTGTTGGCTTTTTTGGCAGCTGCTGCACACAGCTGGCTCATATTTAAATGGTTGTCCACTAGAACTCCAAGATCCCTCTCACAGTTACTACTATTGAGCAAGGTACCACCTATACTGTACCTTTGCATTTCGTTTTTGTTGCCTAAATGTAGAACCTTACTCTTTTCACCATTGAATTTCATTTTATTAGATAGCGCCCAATGTTCAAGTTTGTCAAGATCCTTCTGTATCTTAAGCCTATCTTCTGGAGTGTTGGCTATTCCTGCCAGCTTGGTGTCATCTGCAAATTTGATGAGTTCCCCATTTATTCCCTCATCCAAATCATTGATGAAGATGTTGAAGAGTACTGGGCCTAAAACAGAGCCTTGGGGTACTCCACTGCATACTTCCCTCCATGTAGATGCAGTTCCATTGAGGACTACACGTTGAGTGCGGTTGGTCAGCCAGTTACGAATCCATCTGGTGGTGATGCTGTCTAGCCCACATTCTTCTACTTTATCTAGTAGTACGTTATGATTAGTTTCCACCCATTGCTTCTTGTTCTACCCTCAGGTGCCTTGGAGAATAGTTTGACTCCCTCTTCTTTGTGGCAGCCCCTGAGATATTGGAAGACTGCTATCATGTCTCCCCTAGTCCTTCTTTCTCTTAAGCTAAACGTACCCAGTTCCTGCAACCATTCTTCATATGTTTTAGCCTCCAGTCCCCTAATCCTCTTTGTTGCTCTTCTCTGCACTCTTTCCAGAGTATGAGCAACTGACCCAAAAGTTTGCTCAGAGAGTCTCTGCAGCCGACCTGGAATCGAACTCACTTCTCTCTAATTCTACTCCAGCTCCCAAATCGGTGCCCATTTCCTTGCCTCTGTAAAAGAAGGTGCCCTATACATTGCCATCTTGTCAATCAGCATCCCTTCGCCTTCTGGTTGCCAAGAGGGGTTTTTTTTTTTTTTTTTGGCACAAGCAAGTCTCTAAAAGAAAAAAAGTGCAGGGCGTTTTTATGAATGGAAATGACTCCGTGCCTGGAAAGCTAGGTGTGTTTGTGTGTGTGTGTAAACAAAACATTAAGTTAGCTTGGAATTAACCAGCCACAGTTTTGCTTTGTTTCAGATTTGGCTGTTTTCCAGCCTGTTTATTCTGCTTTTAAGGGGTAACATTCAGACTGAATGGCCATGATCAGGGGTATCCAAACTTGGGAACTTTAAAACTTGTGGACTTCAACTCCCAGAATTCCCCAGCCAGCATGGCTGGCTGGGGAATTCTGGGAGTTGAAGTCCACAAGTCTTAAAGTTCCCAAGTTTGGATATCCCTGGCCATGATATTAAGGCTTGTGAGTCACTTTGCATCCCTGCCTTTCAAAAGATGCTTGGGATGAGCTTACCCTGAATGTCATCCGTGATTTGTGCTTGAGTAGGGGGTTGGGCTAGAAGACCTCCAAGGTCCCTTCCAACTCTGTTACAGGTAACCCTACACTTACAACCATTTATTTAGTGACCAAACTTACGACGGCACTCGAAAAAGTGAGCGTTTTTCACACTTACGACCATTGTAGCAGGGTCACGTCATCAAATTTGTGAAGATATATTTGCTTCGTTTAATCCACCCTGATTAGAGGAGGTCAAGGCGGCGTGCATACACGGGAGGTCCTCGACTTACGACCACAAAGTGAGCCCAAAATTTCTGTGGCTAAGTGAGACGCTGCTTAAGCAAATTTTCCCCCATTTTACGACTTCTCGTGCGGCAGCTGTTAAGTGAATCCCTGCAGTTGTTAAGTTAGTGACATGGTTGTTAAGTGAATTAGACTTCCCCATTGTCAGAGGGTCGCAAAAGGGGGACCGCATGACCCCGAGGCACTACGACCGTCATAAATATGAACCAGTTGCCAAGCATCTGAATTTTGATCACGTGGCCATGGGGATGGTCCAAGGGTCATAAGTGTGAAAAATGATCTACCGTATTTTTCGGAGTATAAGATGCACCTAGCTTTTGGGGAGGAAAACAAGGGGGGGGGAAATCTGCCTTTGCCTCCTTGCAACAAGCAGCAGACAATATACAGACAATATACACTGTTTGTAGTGTTGCATTTCAAACTATACTTGCACAGATGCTGTTAAAATTGATGTGGCTTTCTGGAAGTATATAAGTTATTCTCTGCTATTTAAAAGAAGGTACAAAAGCACGGGGCCTCTTCAGATCAAGCATTTATTTTAAAAAAGCTCCTTCATTTTGTTAAGCTGTCTAGAACAATAATAAAGCAGTCTTTAAAAAATAAGTCTAATAATTTGAACATTCTATAGGCGTTTATAGTTATTGACTTACGTCCTTGCAGCAAACAGCCTGATTAGCACAAGAAAAAAAGAAATCTGCCTCTGCCTCCCAGCAATTCGCCTCCATGCAGCAAACGGCCTGTTTCACTTTCAGTTTCAGTAAGGGCCTCCCGATCATCAGCTGTTTCAGGTTGCAGGGATTGCTACAACCTATTGCAGCCTCCGCAAGCCCCATTTTCCCTGTTTGCTGCAAGGAGGTAAATTGCTGGGAGGGGAGGCAGAGTCCAAAGGGTAGGGGCCAGTGGTGGATGGGGCTACATTCAGTATATAAGACGCACCCAAATTTTCACCCTCTTTTGGGGGGGGAGAGGTGCGTCTTATACTCTGAAAAACACGGTATTTAACAACTGCAGTGATTCACTTATTGTAAAGTGCAGAACTTACGAGCGAGGACTGATCAGTAGTCACATTTTTCAGTGTTGTTGTAACTTTCAACAATTGTTAAATAAATGGTCGTAAGTCAAGAACTAGTTAAGAGAGTGCAGAAGTGTCTGTCCTTAGACCCGCTTTTCTTAACCGTGGCAACTTTCAGATGGGTGGACTTCAACTCCCAGAATTCCCTAGCCCAGTGGTCGGCAAGCCGCGGCTCGCGAGCCACATGTGGCTCTTTACACACTTTAATGTGGCTCTTCTGTGTGCCGGGCGCCCGCTCCCCTCCCTCCTCTCGGGCACTTCAAAACAAGCGCCTCTTTCCCTTTTTTCTTTTCGACCCACAATGATTAGGGAGGATCCTGAAGTCGGGCGGGGACGAGAAGCGAGGAGGCAGAAAAAGAAACGGAGGCTAAGGAGCTTCCCCCCCCCCCCGCCTCCTCCCAGCAAAAATCTAACCGGGGAGCCGGGCGGGCAGTAGCAAATTAGCCGATCACGCCGCGTGATCAGCTAATTTGCTACTGCCCGCCGGCTCCCTGATAAGATTTTTGCGGGGGGGGGGGGCAGAAGCTCCTTGGCCTCCGTCTCTTTTTCTCCCTCCTCGCTTCCTGGGGCTCCACCAATGGGGGAGCAAAGCCCGCCCAGCGCCAGGCTTTGGGCTAACACAGGTCTGCAAAGTTGGCTGTTTTAAGACTGGTGGACTTCAATTCTCAGAATTCTGGGAGTTGAAGTCCACAAGTCTTCAAGCTGTCAGGTTTGAAGACCCTGGGGTTTTTTTTTCTAAAGGGTTAGGGATGCAAGGGTCTTGCAACTTGACAGCTTTAAGACTTGCATGCTTCAATGCCAGAGTTTCTGAGCCAACATGACTGGAGGAGGAATTCTGGGAGTTGAAGTCCACAAGTCTTAAAGCTGTCAGGTTTGAAGACCCCTGGGGGTTTTTTTTCTAAAGGGTTAGGGGTGCAAGGGTCTTGCAACTTGACAGCTTTAAGACTTGCATGCTTCAATGCCAGAGTTTCTGAGCCAACATGACTGGAGGAGGAATTCTGGGAGTTGAAGTCCACAAGTCTTAAAGCTGTCAGGTTTGAAGACCCCTTGGGGTTTTTTTCCTAAAGGGTTAGGGATGCAAGGATCTTGTAACTTGACAGCTTTAAGACTTGCATGCTTCAAATGCCAGAGTTTATTGAAACTAAAAACAGTGTACCATCCTATGTATTTTCGGTTTTAAAAATGTGGCTCTCAAAATAAATTTCAATCGTGGTTTTGGCAAGATTTGACTCAGTTGAAAAAAAAGGTTGCCCACCACTGCCCTAGCCGGAAAGCCTGTCCATGGAATTCTGGGAGGTGAAGTCCACCCAGACTAAAGCTGCTGAAGTTGCGGAACAGTGCATTAGACGTTTAAAATTAGACACTTAAAATGCTCAACCGCGAGACATTGGTGAAACGGGCACAGCAGTGCCTGCATTTTCGGTGTCGCATGAGAAAATACAATACAATAGTAGAGTTGGAAGGGACCTTGGAGGTCTTCTAGTCCAACCCCCTGCCTAGGCAGGAAACCTTATACCGTTTCAGACAAATAGCTATCCAACATCTTCTTAAAGACTCCCAGTGTTGGGGCATTCACAACTTCTGGAGGCAACTTCTGTTCCACTGGTTAATTGTTCTAACTGTCAGGAAATTTCTCCTCAGTTCTAAGTTGCTTCTCTCCTTGATTAGTTTCCACCCATTGCTTCTTGTTCTACCCTCAGGTGCCTTGGAGAATAGTTTGACTCCCTCTTCTTTGTGGCAACCCCTGAGATATTGGAAGACTGCTATCATGTCTCCCCTGGTCCTTCTTTCTCTTAAGCTAAACATACCCAGTTCCTGCAACCGTTCTTCATATGTTTTAGCCTCCAGTCCCCTAATCCTCTTTGTTGCTCTTCTCTGCACTCTTTCTAGAGTCTACGCATCTTTTCTACATTGTGGCGACCAAAACTGAATGCAGTATTCCAAGTGTGGCCTTACCACACTTGGCCTTAAAAGTACATCTTCCTTCCACTGTCACACAGATACACACACAAATACTCACGCAAACACACAAACACCGTCTTGGCTTATACAGGAAAATATAAAAAGTATTTTAGGAGCGGGATTTCACTCCCGGTGTTGTGGTTTGAAGATGACCACTGTGGCATTTTTCCAGTGTGTTTGTTTAGACGGAGAACACAAATGCACGCTCGCCTTTCTCCGTTCTTCATGCACCGCTGGTGAATCTCTCAAGCGATCCCAGAATGCAGGATTTTTGGCTTCGAAATGAACCATCTCGTGTTTCATAGCATTGAGTCATTTTGGGATGGATTCCCAACCAACGCAGTCTCCCTTCGGCGCAAATATCAAGAGCAACAATGGGTGATGGGTCAGTACACCGCTTGGACCTCCGAGCAGGACCTCCGGAAACTGGTCTGGGGATCAGGGGTGTGCGTAAATCAACGTGAAGATGTTTGGGAAGAAAAAAGGGGAAAAAATAAAAATCTGGCTAAAGTGCCTGAATTGATGGCTACCATCTGTAGCATTAATAGGGAATGTAGCGTGTGCAAAGTTGGATCGAGGCTGGAGATTTACGCATTCTTGTGGGAAGGAAGGAAGGAAAATGTGAGGGAGAGGAAGAAGGAAGGAAGGAAGGGAGGGAAAATGAGGGAGAGGAAGAAGGAAGGAAGGAAGGGAAAATGAGGGAGAGGAAGGAAGGAAGGGAAAATGTGAGGGAGAGGAAGGAAAGAAGGAAAGAAGGAAGGAAAATGTGAGGGAGAGGAAGGAAGGAAGGAAGGGAAAATGTGAGGGAGAGGAAGGAAAGAAGGAAAGAAGGAAGGAAAATGTGAGGGAGAGGAAGGAAGGAAAGAAAATGTGGGGGAGAGGAAGAAGGAAGAGGAAATGTGAGGGAGAGGAAGAAGAATGGAAGAGAAAATGAGGGAGAGGAAGGAAGGAAGGAAGGAAGAGAAAGGTGAGGGAGAGGAAGAAGGAAGGAAGGGAAAATGTGAGGGAGAGGAAGGAAAGAAGGAAGGGAAAATGTGAGGGAGAGGAAGGAAGGAAGGGAAAATGAGGGAGAGGAAGGAAGGAAGGAAAGAAGGAAGGAAAATGTGAGGGAGAGGAAGGAAGGAAAGAAAATGTGAGGGAGAGGAAGGAAGGAAGGAAAGAAAATGTGAGGGAGAGGAAGAAGGAAGGAAGGGAAATGTGAGGGATAGATTGTGCAACATGGTTCTTTAACTTTATTTTTGAAAAATCTGTGTTGTGACGGTTGGGAGTGTGGAGAATTGATTGGACATGCATGTGTGTGAGTGCCAGGGACTCAAAATGAAATCAAAGGAGTTTTTTGTTGAAAATATGTGTGATTTATGTGTGGGGCAAGGAGAGACCGAGAAATCTCGGAAACAAGGAAAGATTCTGCCCCATTATGTACTTTCCTAATATCGATTTTTGTTGGTCCTCAACGTACGACCACAATTGACCCCCAGATTTCTTTGGCTATAAGTGAAACATTTGTTAAGTGAGTTTTGCTACAGTTTACGACCTTTCTTGCCACAGTCGTTAAGTGAATCACTGCAGTCATTAAGTTAATAACACGGTTGTTAAGCGAATCTGTTTTCCCTCGTTGACTTTGCTTGTCAAAAGGTTGCAAAAGGGGATCATGAGACACGGGACATTGCAACCGTCATAAGTACATGCCAGTTGCCAAGCGTCTGAATTGTGACCATGGAGATGCAGCAATGGTTGTAAGTGTGAAAAATGGTCATAGGTCCGTTTCTTCAGTGCCATTGTCACTTTGAATGGTCGCTAACCAAACGGTTGTCAGACAGACAGATTAACAGAGTTGGAAGGGACCGTGTAGGTCATCTAGTCCAACCCCCACCGCCCAAGCAGGAGACCCTACACCCTTTCTGACCGAGGGCAGTCCAGTCTCTTCTTGAAAGCCTCCAGGGATGAAGCTCCCACAACTTCTGAAGGCAACTTCTGTTCCATGGGTTGATGGTTCTCACTGTCAGAAAATTCCTCCTTATTTCCAGGTTGAATCTCTCTGTGGTCAGTTTCCATCCATTCTTCCTTGTCTGGCCTTCGGGTGCCTTGGAAAATAGCTGCACCCCCTTCCTCCTCTCTGGGGCAGCCCCTCAAATATGGGAAGATTGCTATCCTGTCTCCCCTGTTCCTTCTCTTCCCTAGACCAGCCATGCCCAGTTCCTGCAACCGTCCATCGTATGTTTTAGCCTCCAGTCTTCTCATCATCCTGGTTGCTCTTCTCTGCACTCTTTCTAGAGTCTCAACATCTTTTCTATAGTGTGGTGACCAAAACTGGATGCAGTACTCTAGGTGTGGTCTTACTAGGGCTTTACAGAGCGGTATTAGCACCTCCCTTGATCTTGATTGAATTCCTCTGTTAATGCAATTTAGGATTGCATTGGCTTTTTTGACTGCCGCTGCCCACGGCTGGCTCTTATTTAGCTGGTTGTCCACTAAGACTCAACACTAAGTCAAGGATTACTTGGAGGTATCTAATCCATACTTGCTACAGCTTTTCCTTGTTCTCTGGCTTGGATACCGACAGCTTCTCAACCAGTCTTTTTCAGCCTTGGCAATTTGAAGAACTCCCCGAATTCTCCAGCTGACATGCTTGGACTTCAACTCCCAGAATCCCTCTTAATAATAATAATAATAATAATAATAAAATTTTATTTGTTAGCCGCACCCTCTCCAGAAGGACTCGGGGCGGCGTACAATGAAAACACATAAAATACAAATATAGACAGTACATACACATAAATATAGACGTATACGTGGAGGAGGTAGACAGATAAATGGAGATAGAATTTAGAATGCAATTTAAAATCCCCTAAGTAAAATTACAAAATTAAAAACCCATCAGGAGCGATATGATCAAACTATGGTTGAGCCAGGCCAGCTACTTGGAAAAGGTGGGTCTTGAGCTTTGCACGGAAGGAGCGGAGGTCAGAGGTAGTCCTGATATCCGGGGGGAGGTCATTCCACAGGGCTGGGCCCGCCACAGAGAAGGCTCTGCTCCTAGGCGCCGCCCCCCGACACTGTCTGGTGGACGGCACCTGGAGGAGGCCCTCTCTGTGCGAGCAAATTGGTCGCAGGGATGTATGGGGCAGGATACGATCCCGCAGGTATCTAGGTCCTGAGCCATGGAGCGCTTTAAAGATCGTTATCAAGACCTTGAAACGCACCCGATAGACCACAGGAAGCCAGTGCAGCTCGCGCAGGAAAGGTGTCACATGGGAGTACCTTGTACTCCCCATAATTACCCGCACGGCCGCATTCTGGACCAACTGTAGTCTCCGAGTGCATTTCAAGGGAAGCCCCATGTAGAGAGCGTTACAGTAGTCCAAGCGAGACGTCACCAGCGCATGAGTGACTGTGCGTAAGGCATCCCGGTCCAATAGGGGGCGCAATTGGCGCACCAGGCGAACCTGGTGGAACGCCCCCCTTGCCACGGCTGTTACATGGTCATCCATGGACAGCCGGGCATCCAGGAGGACGCCCAAATTGCGCGCCCACTCCACGGGGGCCAGTTGTACGCCCCCGATGGCCAGAGATGGAATTAACTGGTTGAACCGGGGGGGGGGGGGCGGGACCCACAGCCACTCCGTCTTGGAGGGGTTGAGCTTGAGTCGGTTGTCATCCATCCAGACCCGTACGGCTTCCACACACCGGGACATCACTTCGACGGCCTCGTTGGGGTGGTTCGGGGTGGAAAAGTACAGCTGAGTATCATCAGCATACAGATGGTATCCCACCCCGAAACCACGAATGATCTCACCCAGCGGCTTCATATATGTGTTGAACAGGAGTGGCGAGAGGACCGACCCCTGTGGCACCCCACAAGTAAGGGGGCGTAGGGTCGACCTCTGCTCCCCTGCCAACACACGTTGTGTCCGGCCGGAAAGGTAGGAGCCGAACCACCGCAAAACGGTGCCCCGAACCCCCAACTCCTCCAGTCGGTGCAACAGGATACCATGGTCGATGGTATCAAAAGCCGCCGAGAGATCTAATAGGACCAGGATAGAGGAACAACCCCTATCTCTGGCCCTCCAGAGATCATCTTGATTATAGTATAATAGAAGAACAAGAATTGGAAGGGACCTTGGAGGTCTTCCTCCCCCTGCCTAGGCAGAATGTGTAGCTAGCGGAGGGGATTCTGGGAGTTGAAGTCCACAACATCTTCGGGTCAAGCTGAGAATCTAATGTATGCATATATGTTTTTGCATGACTTTAATCTCCAATTGCTCTTATTTTGTATCATTTATTCTGCTTTTTTTTTTCTCAGAAGGAGAGAGG
>NC_138550.1:2763387-2768387 GCF_964273705.1 Natrix helvetica | reverse complement strand
CTGGCTCTTCGGCTTTGAAAGGGAGATGAGCACCGCCCCCTAGAGTCGGGAACGACTAGCACAGATGTGTGAGGGGAACCTTTACCTTTAGGCAGTGGAAGAGGGTAGAAATGGGAGAAATCCTTAGGTTGAATAGCCAAGAAGTAGATGCAAACAGAGATAAAGATCTAAGAGAGGAATATAGGAGGCAAGTAAAAAAAGAAAGCATAACAATTAAAGTACTGAAGCGGACAAGAGACAATGGATAGATGATTTTTCTTTCTTCTTGTTGTTCTGATTTGCTTTTCTTTTTCCCCTCTCTTCCCTTTCTTTTTTAGGTAGGTGACATGGTGAAAAGTTAGGTAGAATAGAAAGAAAACATCTTTTAATAAAAGGGTGAAATGATTAAAAGTTAGGATAAGAGATAGAAATACAAGAAAAGGGGAATATCAGTATGTACACTTTCACATAATAAAATAAAAGCAACAGCAAGAGAAAACATGGAATAATAAAATAATGATAGACGATTATAAATGTGTCTTACTATTAGACATATATAACTTGGTTGAATGTAATAACTGTGATTAATTCTACTAGTTCTATTTGTATTAGAATGTAGAACACCAAAGTGCTGTTCATGCATTGATACATATAATCTATTCTATTCTATTCTATTCTATTTCTTATTCTATTCTATTCTATATGTATCAATGCGTGAACAGTGTGGCACCTGGTGTTCTACATTCTAATACAAGTTGGAAGGGACCTGGGAGGTCTTCTAGCTCAACCCCCTGCCTAGACAGGAAACCCTATACCACTTCAGACAAATGGCTCTCCAACATCTTCTTAAAGACTTCCAGTGTTGGGGCATTCACAACTTCTGGAGGCAAGTTCCACTGATTCTTTGTTGTGTGTGTGTGTGTGTGTGTATGTGTATATATATGCTGGTCTTGTTGTATTTGGGTCTTTTCCCGTGTAAGATTGAGATTGTCTTGGCAATGTTTTGGCGAGGTCTCACTCGCCATCTTCAGGCTGGGTTTTGGGCTTAAAGCATAGTCGGAGCTACCGTCTTTCTATAAATCTTGGTGGGGTGGTGGTATGGAGTGCTGGCTTTGTTTCAGTAAGTGGAGTGATTGGTTGTGTGGTTGTATCATGATTGGTAGATTGGTGCTGATTGGTGCTGGCTGTGTGTCTATTGTTGTTTCGTGTCTGCCTAGGTGGTGGGTGGGGCTCATTTGTTTACCAGGGCTGGTTTCCAGATGTACGGTAGGCGGGAGGTATCGTCACGTTTATTCATGTTGTGGCGGTGTTTCTCTATTTCAATGGCTTCCATGATTATTCTCTTGTTGAAGTGTTCTGTTTTGGAGATTAACCTGGTTCCTTCAAAATTGATTTCATGTCCTGTATCTTTAAGGTGCTGGAAAAGGGGGGAGGTTTTTTCTTTTTTTCTGACTGCGTTCTTGTGTTCTGTGATGCGTGCATTTATTCTCCTGTTGGTTTGTCCTATGTATCTTGCAGGGCAGATTTTGCATGCTATTTCGTAGACTCCTTGGTTTTCTAGCTGGATTTTGTCTTTGGGGTTTCTTAAGATGTTGGCTATTTTTTGGTCAGTGTTGAAGGCTGTCTTGATATTGTGCTTGTGGAGAATTTTGCTGATTTTAACTGTGGTGCCTTTGATGTAAGGGAGGAGGGCGATGCCATTGTCCTGTTCTGTGTCTTGGTTTTTTGGGGGAGTCTCCTTTTGGATTAGGTTGGTGATTGTTTTTCTTTGGAATCCGTTGGAGATTAATACGTTTGTGAGTTTGTGTAATTCAGTTTTCAGGTGGTCTTTGTCGGCTAGGCGTTTGGTTCTGGAGATGAGGGTCTTGGCTATGGAGTTGATCTGTGCAGGGTGGTGATGGGATTGTGCATTTAAGTAGCGGTTGGTGTCTGCTTTTTTCCGGTAGATGGTGTGTCCTAGGGAGCCATTGGGTTTTTGGTAAATTTGGACATCCAGAAAAACACTTACCAACCTAATCCAAATGTTCATTTAGTGACCGTTCAAACTTACAAAGGCACTGAAAAAGGTGACTTATTTCCATTTTTCACACTTACGACCTTTGTACTATCCCCATGATCATGTAATGTATGATATGTTCAGATGCCTGTCAACTGACTCACATTTATCACGGCCCTCGGTCAGTGAGGAAACCGGACTCACTTAACAACCATGTTACTCATTTAACAACTGCAGTGATTCACTGAACAACCGTGGCAAGGAACGTCGTAAAATGGGGCAAAACTCACTTAAGCAGTGTCTCACTTAGCAACAGAAATTTTGGGCTCAATTGTGGTCGTAAGTCCAGGGCTCCTCTTATATATACCTGCCTGTCTGTCTCCACCTATCACACAACGAGTTTTGTGCAAAGCTATATTGTGGTTTGTTTCCGTTCGGCTTCACATGCTGGGTTAATCCCTGTCACTGTGGTTTGTAAACTGTGGTTGAATCTTCGGCATGTTGAATGCCTGATGGGCTTGTTTTCTAAATACTCGTATTGTGGTTTCGTTTCTAAATCATGATAAGAGTATTAAACATGGTTTAATATAAACCAATATTATAGTTGCCAAGCATCCAAATTTTGATTGAATGGCCGGGAGGATGTGTTGTGGCCCACCACTGGAGCTGTCAGGAGATTCGGACAGTGAGGAGGTTGGGGAGGAACCTGGGCCAGTCCTGGAGTCTGGGGAAGGCTCGGATGAGGGCTCTGTGTCGGAGGCAGAGATGGGACCAGAGCTGTCTGACAGTTATCAGCTGCCTTCGGAGTCAGACATCAGTGGGGCAGAAGAACAGCTGGAGCCTGTTCCTAGTGTGCGCATGTGCAGAGTTGCCAGACAAAGGGAAGAGCTAAAGAACAGGGGTTGACTTGGGAGTAAGGCCACAGGTGGACAGTGAATGGCCCCTCCCATAGGGAATAAAAGAGGAGCGAAAGGGGAGTGGAGTTTGCAGGAGGCCACTAGTTCGCTTCATTGGTTCGTGACTCTCCGAGACTCCTTGCCAAGTTTTGCAGCTATCAACCTGGCAGCTCTCCAAGCCAGAGAAGGTCTGTGACTGTAAATCCTCCCTTGAAAGAATTCGCTGGATGTGAAGGAGCAGAATTCACAGTCAATGAATAAAAGGAGTTTTTGCCGGGACCAGGAGTTTGCTTCAGGCTCTCTGGAAGCCTCAGTCAGAACAGGATGCTACAATGGTTGTGAGTGTGAAAACTAGTCGTAAGTCCCTTTTTTTAGTGCTGTTATAACTTCAGACAGCCGCTAAACGAACTGTTGTAAGTCCAGGGCTACCTGTAACCAGAATTTACGGCGGTGTTTCACATCCCCGGCCACACCGCCAATCAAACAGCTCTTTTTCTGACTTAAAACGTGATGGCTGGTTTCATGCAGTGCCCGAAATCCTCAACCCCACCAGCATTGTTGTGCATGTAGAATGTGGTGCAATCCCTACCTGTGCAGGCGTTGCGGTTTTCGTAGCCGCTGTTGCATGGAGACGCCTCCTTTCCTGCATTCTGATTATTTTAAAATTGCGTTTTTAAAAGCTAGCTGACTTCTAGCCCTCTTCCCCCTCTGCCCCGTTCTTCGATTTGGGTGGGTGGGCGGGCGGGTGGGCTGTTCTCTTCAGCTATTCCGGTTGCCATGGTGAAAAAAAGAAAAAAAAACCAGGCAAGTCATCTACAGTAAATGAATGTTGCAAGGCTATAAATCAGGGGTGTCCAAACTTGGGAACTTTAAGACTTGTGGACTTCAACTCCCAGAACTTGGGAACTTTAACATGGCTGGCTGGGGAATTCTGGGAGTTGAAGTCCACAAGTCTTAAAGTTCCCAAGTTTGGACACCCCTGCTATAAATAGAGCCATTTTTCTTTCTAATTTTTTTTTGGGGGGGGGAATTGCAAAGAGTCTGAAGAGCGAGGAATGAGAATAATTCGCATTTGGCTTTTTTTTTTTTTTTAAGACAAATATAAGTTTGCATCGTCGTATTTCCCAATGAATCTGTTCTGTTCTGCTGCAAAACCAAAGGCAAATCTGGGAGACTGCGGTACCGCCTGCCACTTGATGTCACAGGGGATTAGTTTTTATGAGTTGCCCCAAAGGCTTATTTATCACTACCCCTGTGTTGCTAGGGTATTTATTTATAGGGTGGAAATGTCCGGACCAAATGTAATTTCTTATGTTGGATTTTCCCCCTTACCAGAGGGAGCCCCCTGGTGGAGTATTGTGAAGCCGTTACCATGGCAACTCCACTGCGCTGTACAGTAGAAGCCATTTGAAAGCACAACAGGATGTATCTTAACAGAACACTCTCCCCCAGGAGGTGTTAGGGGTATCTTACCCCCACAGTATTTGTTTCCAGAGAGTAAGTCATCTGTGTACCGAGTTTGGTTGAAATTGCTCAAGACATTTTTATATATAGATAGATTAATAAGATGGAAACAGAGGTTTCTGTAGGTCTGATGGGGCATGATATCTAAATAAATATTGCTAGCTCTCGACTTATAACCATTTGTTTAGTGACTTTTCTATGGCAATGAAAAAAGTGATTTTGATACTGTTTCACACTTACGACCATTGCATGGTCAAAATTCAGGCCCTTGGTCTCATACTTATGACGGTTAGAGTGTCCCAGGGTCCTGTGATCCCCTTTTGCGACCTCATGACAAGCAAAGTCAAGGGGGGGACACCGGATTCACTTAACAACTGCGTCACTAACGTAACCACTGCCATGCTGTATTTAGCAACTGTGCCAAGAAAGGTGGTAAAACGGGGCAAAACTCACTTTAACCACAGTCTTGCTTAGCAGTAGAGGTTTTGGGCTCAGTGGTGGTCGTACGTCGAGGACTGCCAGTCTTCCTGGGTTATTTGGCCTGCCAAGGGCGGGAATCCCTGCCAGGAATCGTAGCGAAAAACTTCATGGCACCTGAAAGCCTGCAGAGGAGCAAAACCTTAAAAAAATGGGGAAAAATACTTTGCAATGAAAATTGTCCTGCG
>NC_138550.1:2675016-2763187 GCF_964273705.1 Natrix helvetica | reverse complement strand
CCTCCTCCTTCTATTACTGTTCTCTTCCCCTCTCCCTCTCCCTCTCCCTCTCCCCTTTTCTTCTCGTTCTCTTCCTCCTCCATCTCCTCCTCTTCTCGTTTTCTTCCTCTCCTCTCCTCCTCCTCTTCTCTTTCTCCTCCTCCTCCTCTTCTCCTTCTCTTCTCCTCCTCCTCCTCCTCCTTCCGGTCTCATTCTCTCTGCTGCCTCTCTGTCCCGTCTGCATCCCAGCCACTTTGGAGCCTGGGAACAAACACGGAGGAGTTGAAAGCAAACATCCACGGGGCCTGAGGATAAACACTGGGGTATTCTTAGAAACTCAAGTGGCACTGAATCAGAGACTCTGATTTATGCTCGCATTTCCCTCTCCAGAGGTTGCGCCTCGGAGAGCTTTTCTTACCCATGGGAAACAGACAAGACGGAGGACATGCAAAGCTGGGGAGCAGGAAGTGACGGGCCTCTGTGGGCAGCGGGGTGGGATGTGGGGCCTCCCCACAGAGCAGGGGTGAGAGGGAGAAGCTCCAGGTAGAAAGAGGTGGGTGCGCGGTGCTCCATCCTTCTCCCTTCCTGCGCATTTTACTTTATTGCTAGCGCAATAAAGTCTTTGTCTCTCTAAAGTGTCCAGCTGACATGCTTGTTCTACTTCGGTGAAGAGAGAAGCAGCTAGAAAGCTTCCAAACCCCTGAATTTGGGAAGATAACTTACCAATAATTTACTAACTGCTTTGAATTAGGATGGAATTTCGGCTGCTTTAATCCAAATAGAGCTGGAAGGGACCTTGGAGGGCATTTAGTCCAACCCCCTGCTCAAGAAGGAGACCCTCTATCATTCCAGACAAGTGGCTGTCCAATCGTTTCTTAAAAGCCTCCAATGTAGGAGCACCCACAACTTCTGGTGGCAAGCAGTTCCACTGGTTAATTGTTCCCACTGTCAGGAAGTTTCTCCTTAATTCCAGGTTGCTTCTCTCCTGGATTAGTTTCCGTTGTTTCTTCTCTTGCCTTCGGGTGCTTTGGGAAATAAGTTGACCCCCTCTTCTTTGGGGCAGCCCCTCAAATCTTGGACTATTAGCTCTCGTGTCCCCCGTAGTCCTTCTTTTCTCGAAACTAGCTGTACCCAGTTCCCGCAAAAGGGAGGAAAACCAAAGTGAGCTTTCAACTGGATTCACTTAAAATTAAATTTCACGGAGAACATTGATGGACGTGGTCTGGTTAAGAGTCCCCAGCGACTTGATGGGCAGATAATAAAAAAAAATTAAATTAATCCCACACAGTTCATCCCTGGTCCCTGGACATTTAATGTTCTTGTTCTCTCAAACAAAAATGACATTTTGGCAGTGGAGTGCAGGGGACATATCCAAGACAGGAGGTCCACGTCTGTTTTGTAGTAGAACATCCCCTTTTAAAAAGGGGGAGGGAAAGAGAATCTCTGTGCATAAGCAGAGTGCATTTTTCTTGTGGGCAGTACTTAGGACAGTGTTCTCAAGCTTGTTAGCTTTAAGATGTGCAGACTTCAGTTCCCAGAATTCCTCAGGCAGCATGTGTGGACTTCAGTTCCCAGAATTCCGCAGGCAGCATGTGTGAACTACAACTCCCAGAATTCCTCAGGCAGCATGTGTGGACTTCAGTTCCCAGAATTCCTCAGGCAGCATGTGTGGACTTCAGTTCCCAGAATTCCTCAGGCAGCATGTGTGAACTACAACTCCCAGAATTCCTCAGGCAGCATGTGTGGACTTCAGTTCCCAGAATTCCTCAGGCAGCATGTGTGAACTTCAGCTCCCAGAATTCCTCAGGCAGCATGTGTGGACTTCAGCTCCCAGAATTCCTCAGGCAGCATGTGTGGACTTCAGCTCCCAGAATTCCTCAGGCAGCATGTGTGGACTTCAGCTCCCAGAATTCTTCAGGCAGCATGTGTGAACTACAACTCCCAGAATTCCTCGTGTGGCCATGCCAGCTTGGGAATTCTGGGAGTTGTAGTCCACACATCTTCAAGTTTCCAGGATTGAGGAAAAAGCTGATTTAAGAGGAAAGAATGTGTGCAGCCTTCTAAGAGAGCCTGTTTCCCCCCCCCCCTTTAAATTAAACCCTGAGAACACAGGCAAAGCCTGACAACACACACACACACAATTTTAGAGGTGCTGTTGCAACCCTTCGCAGCCGACAGTAAAAAGAGAAATTAAAAACGACATAGCACGATCTGTCCTCAGGAAAAATGGCAGCTAGTGGGGAGCAAAACTCCTGTAATCCCATTCCAGAAATCGGATGGGGAAGGTGGGGTGAGAATTTGGGGTGGGAGCTAGAAAAATAGCCGAAATCCAGCACAAACCTCTGCCAGGAGAGCCAGATGCAGCCAGCTGTGTGGCACAGGAGAACTGGGTGTGTGCCAGCGAGGGTAAAAAGAAGGGCGTGTCTGCTCTGCTTTTTTAAGAAAATAATTAACCTGTCTAACTTTCATGCAGCATTTAAAAAAAACACGTTCTACTGCAGGGTTTCTCTCTCTCTTTTCTAAAATAAAAAGGGCTTTTATTAAGTTTGATTAGCTTGTCCTCGACTTACGACCACAACGGATCCAACGTTGCTTGTTGCTAAGCAAGATGAGTGAGTTTTGCCCTGTCTTCTTGCCACCGTTGCTAAGTGAATTTTACCCCCTGTTATGATCTTTCTTCCCACCGTTGTTAAGTGAATTGATACAGGGGTTAAATTAGCCGCGCGGTTGTTAAAGTGAATCTGGATTCTCCGTCAATGTTGCTTGTCGGGAGGTCGCAAAAGGGGATCACATGATCCCCACCCAGGGAGAGGAAAACAGTCCTAAGTCCATGTCAGTTTCCAAGCGTCAGAATTTTTGACCCCCTGATGCTGCAGTGGTCGTAAATGTGAAAAACGGTCATAAGTCACTTTTTTTCCCAATGCTGTTCGATGCCGTCACCGGATGAACGGAGTCACACTTTTTACTTCCTTTCTAAATTCACTTATTTTCTTACTTGCTGCACTCTTAAAATCACAGAGAGATTGAATCCCCACAAAAATAAATAAATAAAACCCGGAGGAATTTAACAGAACAGATTAACAAGAGTTGGAAGGGACCTTGTAGGTCATCTAGCCCAACCCCCTGCCCAAGCAGGAGACCCTACACCATTTCTGACTGATGACAGTGCAAACCAAACGAGTTATTGTGGGTTGTTTAAATGCACCTGGAAAATGATTCGATGATCTGGCTAAGTGCGTTGCGCAACCACACATCATATTAAAAACACATTTAAAAACAGGCTGGAGCCTTGCATAGAATTAGCTCAGGGTTTCCATGTGTATATTTATGGGTGTCCATATGAATATGTAAAAGGGACACGGTGGCTCAGTGGTTAAGACGCTGAGCTTGTCGATCAGAAATATTTCGTAGCCGAAAGGGCCGTTTCAATTTTAGAAATGTGACAGCCGCATAAACCAATATCAGCTCCTCCTATGAATGTGGTCTCAAGGAAATCCGACCGGTTTTGATCGTTTTAACTAGGCTTCATTTTACTGCCGTGTAAGATAATATGTGGGACACCGTGCCTCAGTGGCTAAGATGCTGAGATTGTTGATCAGAAGGTCGGTAATTCAGTGGTTGGAATCCCTAGCGCTGCGTAACGGAGTGAGCTCCCGTTACTTGTCCCAGCTTCTGCCAACCTAGCAGTTCGAAAGCAGGTAAAAAATGCAAGTAGAAAAATAGGAACCACCTTTGGTGGGAAGGGAACAGCGTTCTCTGTGCCTTTGGCATTGAGTCATGCCGGCCACATGACCACAGAGACTCTTATTCTATTCTATTCTATTCTCTATTCTATTCTATTCTATCTTCTATTCTATGCTCACTTATGAACTGTAATGATTCACTTAAAAACTCTGGCGAGAAAAGTCATAGAATGGAGCAAAACTCACTTAACAAATTTCTCACTTAGCAACATCAATTTGGGGCTCCATTATGGTCATACATCGAGAACTACCTGCAGCCACAAGGAGTGATTTCATCGGAAACATTTTGTTTAATTCTTTAAGCAGCAGAAGGAGAAGAAAAGAAATCCTTGAAAAAGCCCAGCATTATTTCAGATCAAATGCTGGTCCTTAAAATCTTTTATCTCGAATTCTGGGTCTCTCTTTAGAATTAGCATCTTGTTGCATTTTGAATCATTGTTGACCCAAATTCTTGTTTGAATATTTCGGCGGTGAAGCTTCAAACAGAGACGGAGGGGTGGCTCTCCCATAATAATCTCCAGACCACGGAATATTTTACCAGACCGCAAAAATTTGTCCCTGAAAATATCGGTTGTTTGCATGATGTGGTAGGACTGATAGCGGCCTTAGGCGGTGCGAAGATCTCCCAAATGCAAACATCTGCAAAATGAAAATAATAATATATTTTTTAAAACAAGGAATGGCGAGTTTACTTGTGAGACAGGCTTCAGATTAGCAGGGGGTTGGACTAGAAGACCTCCAAGGTCCCTTCCAACTGTCTTCTTCTATTTTAGCTGTTCATTATTTTAGGACATCATATATTGGTAATTCTCGCTTAATTACCAGCTGCTTAGGACCTGTTCATGAATTATGTCGGAATTCCCCAGAGCTACGCCTCGGGTTTGTGAACATTTAAAGTGTCCCGTGGTCATGAAACCGGAATTTTGGTATACAAGTAGTCCTAGGCTTATAACAGTTCATTTAGTGACCGTTCAAAGTTACGACGGCCCTGAACAAAATGACTTAGGATCATTTTTCACACTTATGACCTTTGCACAATAGCGATGGCTACCTGATCAAAATTCAGATGCTTGGCAACTGGTTCATGTTTACGGCTGTTGCTGTGTCCCATTTTGCGTCTTTCCGACAAGCAAAGTCAATGGGGAAGCCCAGATTCACTTAACAACCATGTTGCTAACTTAACAACTGTGATGATTCACTTAACAACTGGAGCAAAAAGGTTGTAAAGTCAAGGAGATTGATCAAGGGGAGAAGCAACTCAGAATGAAGAAGACAATTAAGATAATCAGTGGAACAACTTGCCACCAGAAGTTGTGAAGGCTCCATCACTGGAAGTTTTTAAGAAGAGATTGGACAACCATTTCCATCTCCAAGGTCCCTTCCAACTCTGTCTCTTCTCTTCTCTTCTATTTATTCTATTTTCTATTCCAATCTATTCCATTCCATTCCATATGTTCTGTTCTATTCTATTCTATTCTATTCTACTCTACTCTAATTATTTCTCTCTTCTCTTCTGTCTTCCTGTTATCGTAGAGACAGCAGCCAGACTGAGTATGCTCCGTCCATTAACCAATTGGATTGAGTCTACACTTATGATGGCATCGGGACCTTGTGGCTCCTCCCCAGTTTCAGACTCAGTCCAACATGGACTGGCTGTGAGAATTGATCTCTCCTCCAAATTATCCGGGCCATCCAACTGGTTCCTCCCCATCAGGAAAGGGCAGGGTTTTTATTCCCGCCTGTTTGTGAAACCGAAGAATTCCGGGGGATGGAGAGCAATTTTAGATCTAAAAACATTGAACCACCACTTTGTCTATCGGCGGTTCAAAATGCATTCTCTGCACACCATCCTCCAGGCGGTCGAAGCTTACCTTCATATCCCCATCTTCATTGACCACCGAAAATATCTCCGCTTCTCCTATGGGGGGAGGCACTTCCAGTACCAAGCTCTTCCGTTCTGTCTATCCTCTGCCCCCAGGGTATTCACAAAAGTACTGGCAGCACTGGCCACGCACATCAGCTCATCCCCAGTTCGGATTCTCTGTTACCTGGACAACATCCTCTTGTTGTCCAGGTCTCCGGTTCAGGCAGAAAGAGATCTCGCCCTCACCATTCACACCTTGCGGAATCACGGGTTCGGGGTGAATCTCAAAAAGAGTCACCTCATTCCCAGCACTCGCTTTCTGCACCTCGGGGTCTTGATAGACACCATGGCGGAGAGGCTGTTCCTATCCAACGACCGCATTCTCAGTCTGAGGGAACCTGTCAGGAAGGTGCTACATCTACGCAAGGCATCCCTTCTTCTTCTCTCCCAAGTCTTGGGCAAGATGGTATCCTGCTTCGGGATTGTCCCGTGGGCCAGGTTTCACAGCAGGAGCCTTCAATGGTTCATGCTTCCACATCAAAAGGCCAACAGGAGCAGCTCTCCTCTCAGGGTCCCCCTTCCCAGACAGGTATTGCACTCTCTCAAATGGTGGCAGTCCCCGGCGATTTTGCAAGGGACCTTGTTCTGAGAGCCATGCCGTCTCACAGGACAGACGCAAGTCTGACAGGATGGGGGGCACACATGCAGGACCTAGTGGCTCAGGGTCAGTCGTCCCTCAAAGAGAGCCAAAACAGCATAAATTGGCTAGAATTGCAGGCGGTTCGTCTCGCCCTCAGACACTTCCACCACAGAGTTCAGGCCCGACACATATTAGTCCTCACAGACAATACCACGACCAAGGCACACATAAACAGACAGGGGGGAACTCGTTCCTGGTCCCTGATGCAGGAGTCCAACCTGTTGTGCCAGTGGGCGGAATCTCACCTGTCATCTCTCAGGGCAGAACACATCTCAGGGCTCTCCAATGTCCAAGCAGATTGGCTGAGCCAGACAACGATAGATCAGGCGGAGTGGAGCATCCATCCGAACCTCTTCCATCGCCTGACACTACAGTTTGGCCTCCCAGTTCTAGACCTGTTTGCGACGGCAGACAAAACCAGGTACCCAGGTATTACTCGAGGTTCATGGACCCCATGGCAGAAGGAGTAGACGCTCTCAGATGCCAGTGGCCCAGGGGTCTCCTGTACGCATTTCCTCCCCTTCCCCTCATTCAGAGGGTAATTCAAAAAATGCTGGAGCAGGAGGCAGATCTGTTGCTGCTAGCGCTGAATTGGCCACGGCGGGCTTGGTATGCCAACCTAGTGATTCTGTCAATCTTCACCCCATGGCACATCCCGCAGTCCCTCCTGTCTCTACACCAAGGGTCAGTTTGTCATCCCGACCCCCAGTGGCTGCAATTAACCGCATGGCGGTTGAGCGGCAAGCCTTAACAGCTGATAACATCTCCCTCGATGTCATTGCTACCATTCAGGCATCACGCAGAAGCTCTACTAACCGCATTTATGACACCACATGGCGGAGTTTTGCTCTCTGGTGTTCCAACCAGACTGTTGACCCACTTCGGGCATCCATTCCGCAGATATTGGACTTCCTGAAGAGGGGTCTTGATCAGGGACTTACCCCTAACACGCTACACTGACAGGTGGCCGCTCTGGCCTCTATTCTGGATGGCCTGGCATACGAACATCTACCTTCTCACCCCTTGATCCGGAGATTTCTCCGTGGAGCGTCCAACCTGTGTCCCCCTGCCATACATAGATATCCGACTTGGGACTTAACTCATGTCCAAGAGGCTTTGACTTCCACGCCCTTTGAACCTATGAGATCCACTTCTTTGAAACTGTTGTCCTTTAAAACGCTGTTTTTGGTGGCTGTAACCTCAGCCAGACGTATTCCTGATTTGGCTGCTCTTTCAGTCAGGCATGACTTGTGCGTGTTCCATCCAGACCGAGTTGTCTTAAGACTGGACCCGGCATTCATACCGAAGGTCAATAGCTGTTTCCACCGAGGTCAGGAGTTGACCTTACCTGATTTCTGTCTGTCTCCCCGTCACGAGAGGGAGCGCAAGTGGCACACTCTTGACGTATGTCGTGCCCTCAAGATCTACATCGACCGCACTGCCTCGTTCCGCCACTCGGAAGCTCTCTTCATCTCCTTTCGCCAGGCCTCCTTGGGTACCAAGGCTTCATCGTCTAGTCTGGGGCGCTGGATAAGAGCCTGTATTAAACTGTCTTATGAACTTCAATCCATACAGGTCCCTGCAAACATTACAGCTCACTCTATACCCAGCGCTGCAACATATGCGGCTTGGTCCACTCAAGCCACCTTGGAAGAAGTCTGCCTGGCGGCCACCTGGGCATCTCCCACAGTCTTCATACGTCATTATAAGTTGGACAAGTATGCGTCGGCTGACGTGGCCTTTGGGCGCAGGGTGCTGCAACAAGTGCTTGTGCCCTAACGGACC
Organism: Natrix helvetica; assembly: GCF_964273705.1. NCBI lineage: Eukaryota > Metazoa > Chordata > Lepidosauria > Squamata > Natricidae > Natrix > Natrix helvetica. Next base: position 2,755,116 of record NC_138550.1, on the reverse strand, counting down.
TTTTTTTTACAATTTCCCACCCTAGTGGACAGCCCAGTCTTTGGTACGTCCCAGTCTGGCTGCTGTCTCTACGATAACAGGAAAATGGGCATTGGGGCCAGCCCCACCCTGGTATGGGTCACGGGAGGGGATTCCTTGTGCTGAGGGGGGAGAGAGAGAGATACAGTGACTATGGACTTTCACTTTTTGCTCACAATTCTCACCAATTAAAGATATAATTAAATAATTTGGAGGAGAGACCAATTCTCACAGCTAGTCCAGGTTGGACTGAGTCTGAAACTGGGGAGGAGCCACAAGGGCCCAACGACATCATAAGTGTAGACTCAGTCCGATTGGTTAATGCCTTGTTCCCCAACCCCCGGGCCGCGGACCGGTGCCGGTCCGTGGATCAATCGGCACGCGGCCGCGCACGTGCCTAGAGTACGCCGCGCACTAATTTCTAACTGCTGCGCAGCGCCAGCATCGCGTATTTGGTGTGGACACGCACACGCGGTCTCCAGCCAGCTCCAGCTAAACGCAGTTCATTGCCGCCTGACTTGTGTGACTTCAGGATTCTCCTTAATCGGTGTAGGTCAAAAATAAAAAAGGGAAAGGGGCACTTCAAAACAAGCGCCCCTTTCCCTTTTTTCTTTTCAACCCACAATGATTAGGGAGGATCCTGAAGTCGGGCGGGGCTGAGAAGCGAGGAGGGAGAAAAAGAGACAGAGGCCAAGGAGCTTCCCCCCGCCCCCTCCCAGCAAAAATCTAACCGGGGAGCCGGGCGGGCAGTAGTAAATTAGCCGATCATGTGACGTGATCGGTTAATTTGCTACTGCCCACGCGGCGTGATCGGCTAATTTGCTACTGCCCGCCCGGCTCCCCGGTTAGATTTTTGCTGGGAGGGGGCGGGGGGGAGCTCCTTGGCCTCTGTCTCTTTTTCTCCCTCCTCGCTTCTCAGCCCCGCCCGACTTCAGGATCCTCCCTAATCATTGTGGGTCGAAAAGAAAAAAGGGAAAGGGGCGCTTGTTTTGAAGTGCCCCTTTCCCTTTTTTATTTTTGACCTACACCGATTAAGGAGAATTTCTTTTTCTGCCGCCTCGCTTCTTGGGGCTGTTTTAAGACTGGTGGACTTCAATTCTCAGAATTCTGAGAATTGAAGTCCACCAAGGGCATCAATCACTCTCAGAATTCTGGGAGTTGAAGTCCACAAGTCTTCAAGCTGTCAGGTTTGAAGACCCTGGTTTTTTTTTTTCCTATAGGGTTAGGGGTGCAAAGGGTCTTGCAACTTGACAGCTTTAAGACTTGCACACTTCAATGCCAGAGTTCCTGAACAAACATTTTGGTTGCTAAGCAGGAGCGTTGTTAAGTGATACTGACATTATATAACACTGGAACCATCTCGTTGCAAAGAAACAAGCTCAGGGTTCTCATTGATTTGGCATTCTAGTGAGTTAAATAAAATAAATCACTTTATATTCATTTTTTGGTGTAGCTGTATTTTATTTTGAAGGCATGTTTAAATACAATTAAATTAAAATTATTAAATCAAAACAAGTGGGCCACGGAAAAATTATCAAACATTTACCGGTCCGCAGCGATAAAAAGGTTGGGGAGCACTGGGTTAATGGACAGAGTATACCCAGTCTAGCTGCTGTCTCTACCAGAAAATGAGCGTATCAGGTAAGGACTAACGCTCATTCTCTTCTGTTCTTATTCTTTCTCTCTTCCCTTCCCTTCCCTTCCCTTCTATTCTATTTTCTATTCCAATCTATTCCATTCCATTTCATATATTCTGTTCTCTTCTCTTCTCTTCTTATTCTTTCTTTCTTCTGTTCTATTCTGTTCTGTTCTATTCTTATTCTTTCTTCTCTTCTTATTCTTTCTCTCTTCTCTTCTTTTGTCTTATCCTTATTCTTTCTCTCTTCTCCTCTGTTCTCTTCTCTTCTTATTCTTTCTCTCTTCTCCTCTGTTTTATTCTCTTCTCTTCTATTTTATTCAGGGCAGAACATACTCAATTTTTCCCTTAGAGACTTCCTGCAGAGTTTCTGGTGGCTTTTGAGGCTTGGGCAGGATGTGGAGAGCCGAGGCTATCCAGATACGGATCAGCTTAATTCCCAGTATTCTTGGTGACCCTGACTGAGTGGGGAGAGGGGCTGAATGCAGCTGTGGAGCAGTTGAACAACTGGCCAAGGCCAACTCCGCCCCATCTTACAAGGGGACTTTTATGACCTGTGGACTTCAATTCCCAGAATTCCTAGGCCAGCATCGCTGGTTCAGGAATTCTGGGAGTTGAAGTCCAAAAGTCACAAAGTGCCATAGTTCCCCCATGCTGGCTGAGGAATTCTGGGAGTTGAAGTCTACAAGCCATGAAAAAACCATAGTCCTCCATTCTGGCTGAGGGATTCTGGGAGTTGAAGTCCACAAGTCATGAAAGTGCCAGTCTCCCATGCTGGCTGAGGAATTCTGGGAGTTGAAGTCTACAAGCCATGAAAAAACCATAGTCCTCCATTCTGGCTGAGGGATTCTGGGAGTTGAAGTCCACAAGTCATGAAAGTGCCATAGTCCCCCATGCTGGCTGAGGAATTCTGGGAGTTGAAGTCCATGAATCATAAAAGGGTCATAGTCCCTCGTACTGGCTGAGGAATTCTGGGAGTTGAAGTCCAGAAGACATGAAAGGGCCATAGTCCCCCATGCTGGCTGAGGAATTCTGGGAGTTGAAGTCCATGAATCATAAAAGGGCCGTAGACCCCCATGCTGGCTCAGGAATTCTGGGAGTTGAAGTCCACAAGTCTTAAAAGGGTCACTGTTCCCCACCTCTGCACCCCAGCCTTTATGCTTCCAAACCCTCCTTCCCTTCCTTTCCATATTTCTTCGTAAATAACTTTTTCCTTCTTCTGAGTCATTCTCCCCCCCCCCCCACCGCCTCCCACCCCCTTGCCGTGGAGAAGTGCCAGTTTTGGCTTCAGCACGGTCTCCTGTCTTTCTCTCTCTCTCTTGTTTACCAAAACGTGGTGATTATAGCCAGAAGAGAATTAAATCTCTGGAAAAGAGAGATTTAGATATTTTTAAAGTGGGGGAGAGGGGGAAGCGCAGGTCGTCCTCGACTTACAACAGTTCATTTAGTGACCATTCAAAGTTGCAAGGGCCCTGGAAAAAAGTGACTTAGGACTGCTTTTCACACTTATGACCGCTGAAGTATCTCCCATTGTAACATCATCAAAATTCAGGCTTGGCAACTGACTCATACTTACGACCGTTGCTGGGTCCCAATGACACGTGATCCCCTTTTGCGACCTTCTGACAAGTAATGTCCAGATTCACTTAACAAACGTTACTAACTTAAGAAACACAGTGATTCACTTAACAACGGTGGCACGGAAGGTCATAAATGGAGCAAAATTAACTTACCACCTGCCTCCCTTAGCAGCAAATGTTGGGGTCAATTGTGGTCGTAACTTGAGGACCCCCTGTATTTGCAAGGATGAAGAACAGCTTTAAAAAGTCTCTTTTTAAGACGCAAACAAAATTAAAATGTCCATTTTAACAAAATCTTGCAGTCGGTAGCCGTTGCATGAAGATACAGAAGCAGGAAAGTATGACCAGTCATTAAATTTATTTTCCTCTCATCTGGAGCACAGCTGAGCCAGACCCTCGGTCACTCTTAACCCACTGTCTCGCTTAGCAACGGAAATTGTGGTCGCAAGTCGAGGTCTGTGGAGAGTTGAGATTGAATGGAAGAATGAAGGACTTAGAAGTGAGTGAGATAACAAGCAGACATGATTGCTTAGGCCTTAGGGCAGGCATGTCCAAAGTGCGGCCCGGGGGCCAAATGTGGCCCTTTTTCAAATTTCAAGCGGCCCGCAGCCTCTTCTCCCTACTGGAGTTATTTGTTTAGTCTTTCATAAAATACCGTATTTTTCAAAGTATAAAGATGCATCTTTTTCCCCTCAAAAAAGAGGCTAAAAATCTGGGTGCATCTTATACACTGAATACAGCATTTTTTGCCTCCCAAAACTCTGCCCCCTTCACCAAAATGGCTGTGCATAGCCTTTAGGAGGTTTTCAGAGTGCTCCTGGGGGCTGTGGAGGGCATAAATGAGCAAAAAACGGGCCATTTTTTGCTCAACTTTCCCCCCCCCCAGCCCCCAGGGGCACTCTAGAAGCCTCTTAAAGGCTATTCATGCCCTTTAAAAAAAAGGCCCATTTTTGTGGGAGAGTGCAAGAACTTTTTTTTTAATTTGCCTCTTCAAAATCTTGGTGCGTCTTATACTCCGAAAAATACGGTAGTTAATTCGCATTTAATGTTAAGGGTTCAAAGAATGTCAGGCTGAACGATTGGCCCCACACATTTTCACCTCACCAAATCTGGCCCTCCTCGCAAAAAGTTTGGACACCCCTGCCTTAGGGGATTGTTTCTGGCTGCCTGGGGAATTCTGGGTCTTGAGGTCCATCCATGATGACTGGGGAATTCTGGGTAAAGTCCCCCCTTGCTGCCTGGGGAATTCTGGGACCTGAAGTTTTTATGTCCTGGCTTTGGAATTGTGGGAATTGAAGTCCACTCATGCTAGCTGGAAAGTGTCGAATGAAGTTACCCAAACTGCCTAGGAAATTCTAGGAGTTGCGTTGAAGTCGTCCCCCCCTCCCCCCAGTGCTGCCTGGGGAATTCTTAGTGTTGAAGTCCACAGAGATCGGTCAGTAGGCCGAATAAAGGACCCCTTGTGGCTTTGCTGTTATCAATTATCAAGCCAAGTTATCAATTTCTTCATCACTCCTTTTGTTGCTGTTTTGATATCGTATGCTTCCGATAGCCTAAATTACATAAACCAGGTTTTATTTAGACTATCGTGGCTGCATCCCGATCGCACCCACCCACCCACCCACGAATCCCAGCTAGCTTTCTTTCCATTTTCCATTTTCCATTTTCTTTTATCCCTCTTTTGACCTTTCTTAGGGAGGTGGGCAGATGCTGTGTCATGCATTCCTGGATTAAATGTTTTGTTTTTTTTCAAAAAGCAAAAAAAATGGGGGGGAAATTATGCAAACTTGGTGGGTGCGAATGAAGAAACATCTGAATTTATTTCTTTTTAACTCTTTTGGAAAAACCAAGAAACCGGGACTGAGATGTAGATCCGGTTTTATTTCGTTTTAAATGCATGCACATTTTTGAAAGATGACTTTAGAAGAAGAGGGGGGGGGGGAAACTTACTGTGTTTGCAAAGAAAACTCTATAAATAAACTCTCCATATTTTCTTTTGACTTGACTAAAAATAGGGCGGCCCAGTTTTAGTCACAGCCAAATGCTACAAGCATTTCCTCTCCTGCAGCAGAGCTGCAAAAATGAAGAGGCAAAACCTTATGTGGTTCTAAGAAGACGCCAGAATTTGGGGGTACAATAAGTCCTCTACTTACAACCACAATTGAGCTCCAAATTTCCGCCGTTAAGCAAGACAGTGAAGTGAATTTTGACTCTTTTTGCAGACTTTCTTCCCACAGTGGTTAAGTGAATCACAGCAGTTGAGTGATTAAGCTAGTGACCCAGTCGTTAAGCGAATCGGGCTTCCCCCATTGACTTGGTCACTGGTCAGAAGGTCGCAAAAGGAGATCGCGTGACCCGGGGACGCTGCAACCGTCATAAATATGAGTCAGTTGCTAAGCATCTGAATTTTGATTACGTGACCACAGGGATGCTGTAACGGTCGTAAGTGTGAAAAATGGTCATCATAAGTCACTTTTTTCAGTGCCGTTGTAACTTTGAGCGGTCACTAAATGAACTGTTGTAAGTTGAGGCGTAACTGGACTGGTCTTTCTTATTTTACAGAAAACTCAAATGAATAAAGAATATTTGTAGCTCAGAGCTGGGACGAAGGGGCCCTTAGTGCTCTCTGAGCTTGCTTGTTTTCTTGCAGAGGTTGCACTGATGATGTTCCCTAGTTGGGTCATGAAACGTCTGCTGGAAAACTACCAAGTTCAGAGCACACCAAGGACCCCACAGTCCTCTTCTTCCTCCTCCTCCTCCTCCTCCTCTTCTGCCTCCACCTCTTCCTCCTCCTCCTCCTTCACAAATCCTACTCCCGTATAGCACTGATGATGTTACTAGTTGGGTCATGGAACGTCTACAAGAAAAACCACAAAGCTCAGAGAGCCCCAAGGACCCCACAGTCTCCTCCTCCTCTTCTTCTTCTCCTCCTCTTCCTCCTCCTCTTCTTCTCCTCTTCCTCCTCCTCCTCCTCCTCCTCCTCTTCTTCTCCTCCTCTTCCTCCTCCTCCTTCACAAGTCCTGCTCCTGTATAGCACCGATGATGTTACCTAATTGGGTCATGAAACATCTACAGGAAAACCACAAAGCTCAGAGAGCACCAAAGAGCCCACAGTCGTCCTCCCCCTCCTCCTCTTCCGCCTCCTCCTCTTCTGCCTCCTCCTCCAATCTCACTCCCTCTAGCACTGATGGTGTTACCTAGCTGGGTCATGAAACGTCTGCAAGAAAAGCAACCAAGCTCAGAGAGCACCAAGGAGCCCTCAAAACTCGAATTGCTAGTCCTGAGAAATGCATACACAGGAGAGCGGGGAGGCACTTGAGGAAGCTTTGGGGAAACGCTTCCTCCGTTTAAAAGCTAATTAATTGATTGACAAACAAATTGCTAGTACAAGCAGTAAGCAATAAAAATGCTCGGAATGCATTCCAATCCCTTCGGCTCCTGCATTCCTCTGAAATAAAAGATCTGAATTGAGCTGGGAGCCCCAATTTATACATATTTTTCAAGCCTAGGATGTTTTCGGCAAAAACAGGCTTGGCGTCCAGGTGGGGCCTGTGATATCGAATCTATCCATAGAAAAGTTGATGCATTGGACAAAATTTAATGTAGAATCCCAGGACTGGAAGGGACCTTGGAGGTCATCTAGTCTTAACCCCATGCCAGGACACCTTAGAATAGAATAGAATAGAATAGAATAAGGAATAAAGAATAGAATAGAATAGAATAGAAATATAGAATAGAATAGAAATATAGAAGAATAGAAATATAGAAGAATAGAATAGAAGAATAGAATAGAATAAGAAATATAGAATAGAATAGAAATATAGAAGAATAGAATAAGGAACATAGAATAGAATAAGGAATATAGAATAGAATAAGGAATATGGAATAGAATAGAATAGAATAGAAATATAGAAGAATAGAATAGAAATATAGAATAGAAATATAGAAGAATAGAATAGAATAGAATAGAATAGAATAGAATAGAATAGAAGAATAGAATAAGAAATATAGAATAGAATAGAAATATAGAAGAATAGAAATATAGAAGAATAGAAATATAGAAGAATAGAATAGAAGAATAGAATAGAATAAGAAATATAGAATAGAATAGAAATATAGAAGAATAGAAATATAGAAGAATAGAATAGAAATATAGAAGAATAGAATAAGGAACATAGAATAGAGTAGAGTAGAATAGAATAGAATAGAATAAGGAATATAGAATAGAATAAGGAATATAGAATAGAATAGAATAGAATAGAAATATAGAAGAATAGAATAGAAATATAAAATAGAATAGAAATATAGAATAGAATAGAAATATAGAAGAATAGAATAGAATAGAAATATAGAAGAATAGAATAGAATAAGGAATATAAAATAGAATAGAAGAATAGAATAGAATAGAAGAATAGAATAGAATAAGGAATATAGAATAGAATAAGGAATATAGAATAGAATAGAAATATAGAAAAATAGAATAGAATAGAATAAGGAATATAGAATAGAATAGAATTATAGAAGAATAGAATAGAATAGAATAGAAGAATAGAATAGAATAAGGAATATAGAATAGAAGAATAGAATAGAATAGAATAGAATTCTTCATTGGCCAGGTGTGATTGGACACACAAGGAATTTGTATCCGGTGCATAAGCTCTCATTGTACATAGTCACTAAACGAGAAGTTGTAAGTCGAGGGCTGCCTTACTCCTCCGTCTGTCTTCCAAGAGGCAGACTAGAGAATCTAACCCACCGAAAACGTCCCACTCGGGGCCATCCAGAACCTTCCCAGAATCCAGGAGAGCCCCCAGCCCAACAAGTCCTTTCCGCCTTTTGAAGAGGCAGGGAAATCTTTTTCCCATCTGCGCTCCCTCTGCTCCAGAGCATTGGCCTCCTGCTTCGTTAATTAACCCCAATTAAACATTGGCAGGTTTCTATGACAACCCCATGTGACAACCGGTCTTCGGCCCAGCTGCCTCCAGAGCTAGTAAATTTCCTCTCTTGACAGCGGCCAAAAGTGACGGAGGAGGAAGAGGCCACTGCCTGGCTGCAGAGGTCCAAAGCAAATGGATGGCATCAACCCCCCCCCCCACTCCTCAAATGCCCAAACTGGGACAAGTCGGGCTCAATTCTAGGCTGGAATCCCCCAGTAAAGGTGTCTGCAACCTTGGCGAGTTTAAGATTTCTCCATACGGACTGAGGAATTCTTGGAATTGAAGTCCCCCCCCATGCTGGCTGGGGGATTCTGGGAATTGAAGTCCACCCATGCTGGCTGGGGGATTCTGGGAGTTGAAGTCCATCCATGCTGGCTGGGGGATTCTGGGAGTTGAAGTCCACCCATGCTGGGTGGGGAATTCTGGGACTTGAAGTCCATCCATGCTGGCTGGGGGATTCTGGGACTTGAAGTCTACCCATGCTGGCTGGGGAATTCTGGAACTTGAAGTCCACCCATGCTGGCTGGGGAATTCTGGAACTTGAAGTCCACCCATGCTGGTTGGGGAATTCTGGGAGTTGAAGTCCACCCATGCTGGCTGGGGAATTCTGGGACTTGAAGTCCATCCATGCTGGCTGGGGAATTCTGGGACTTGAAGTCCATCCATGCTGGCTGGGGGATTCTGGGACATGAAGTCCACCCATGCTGGCTGGGGAATTCTGGGAATTGAAGTCCACCCATGCTGGCTGGGGATTCTGGGAGTTGAAGTCCATACAGACTAACCCTAACCCTGCCCCAGTATAGATAGTCCTCGACTTACGACCACAACTGAGCCCCAAATTTATGTTGTTAATTGAGGCATTTGGGTAAGTGGGTTTTGTCCCCTTTTACGACCTTTCTTGCCTCAGTTGTTAAGTGAATCACGGCAGTTGATAAGTTAGTAACCCCGTTATTAAGTGAATCTGGCTTCCCCCTTGACTTTGCTTGTCAGAAGGTCGCAAAAGGGGATCACCTGACCCTTGGGACACAGCAATGGTCATAAGTGTGAGTCAGTTGTCAAGGCTCTGAATTTTGATCCTGTGACCATGGGGATGCTGCAAAGGTCGCATGTGAAAAACAGTCAAGAGTTACTTTTGTCATTGCGGTTGTAACTTTGAGCAGTCACTAAGCGAACTGTTGGAAGTCGAGGACTACCTGTAGATCCCTTCCAGATATGTGGGGTTACAACAGGAGACCCTAAATCATTTCTGACCAATGAGTGGAAGGAGGCTGAGAAGACTTAAAAACGGATGGCTTGGTGCTGATTTGCAGCACCTGAAGGCTTCCAGGTATCTTGGAACTACAACTCCCAAGATTAAATGCTATGTAGGGCATTCTGGGAATTTGTTCTTTGCCATAAGTCTGGAAATTGCAGGTTAAGGAAGATTATGTAGCAGCATTCAGAAATAAAGGTAGTGCTTGACTTATGCCTGTTTACAATCACTGTTCACACAACCATCACACCCTAACCCAAACCCAAACCTTTTATCATATCTCAGAATAAAAAGACTAGTCCTCAAGAAAGGCAGGGTTAAGGTCAACACCTGGTCAAGTGTTGGTTTCTTTTTAAAAAAATGATGGTGCTCCTCATGGTTGCTAGACCATTTCTGGGGTCCACTACACCCCAGTTGCTCTAACTCGGGGTGCAAAAAGGAGTGCCAACCCCACCATTTTCCCAGCAAAGGCTATGCATTGGTTATGTTTAGTGCAATGAAAAGAAGGACTAGGGGAGACATGATAGCAGTCTTCCAATATCTCAGGGGCTGCCACAAAGAAGAGGGAGTCAAACTATTCTCCAAGGCACCTGAAGGCAGGATAAGAAGCAACGGATGGAAACTCATCAAGGAGAGAAGCAACCTGGAATTCAGGAGAAACTTCCTAACAGTGAGGACAATTAATCAGTGGAATGACTCGCCAACAGAAGTTGTGGCTGCTTCAATACTGGAGGTTTTTAAGAAGAGATTGGACAACTATTTGTCTGAACTGGTTAGGATGTCCTGCTTGGGCAGGGGGTTGGATAGAAGACCTCCAAGGTCCCTTCCAGCTCTATTCTGAACTGAATTGAATTAGGTATATATCTAGTCTGGTGAAAAGAAGGTGATTTGCACACAAGCCACCTTGCTACCTGGTGGAGTAGGTTTAATTCCGCTGAAGACCTGGTCTTGCGACTGGTCAGCTGCCCTTCGACCCGCCTGACCCCTGGGAGAAACTAATTCCCATCGCCCATCTAGCTGGGCTAGAGAAAGACTAATCTTTGCCGTCTCTCTCTCCAGAGCTACAAGGGATGGAAAAACCCACATCTGGAACAAGGGATAGAATCAAGATCACGTGAAGGGATAATACCACTTTATAAGGCCTTGGGAAGGCCACACTCGGAGTACGGTATTCAGTTTTGGTCTCCACGATGTCAAAAATATGTGGAGACTCTGGAAAGAGTGCAGAGAAGAGCAACAAAGAGGATTAGGGGACTGGAGACTAAAACATATGAAGAATGGTTGCAGGAACTGGATATGTCTAGTTGAATGAAAAGAAGGACCAGGGGAGACATGATAGCAGTCTTCTAATATCTCAGGGGTTGCCACAAAGAAGAGGGAGTCAAGCTATTCTCCAAGGCACCTGAGGGTAGAACAAGAAGCAATGGGTGGAAACTAATCAAGGAGAGAAGCAACTTAGAACTGAGGAGAAACTTCCTGGCAGTGAGAACAATTAATCAGTGGAACAGAAGTTGCCTCCAGAAGTTGTGAATGCCCCAACACTGGAAGTCTTTAAGAAGATGTTGGATAGCCATCTGTCCAAAACGGTATAGGGTTTCCTGCCTAGGCAGGGGGTTGGACTAGAAGACCTCCAAGGTCCCTTCCAACTCTGCTATTGTATTGTATTGTAAGACCCCCATCCACGCCCAGCTTCTCCAGCTGCAAAACCTTCGGCCTGGCAATCCATGGCCCCGCAGGTGAGGCCCTCCCCCCTGTTTAATCCTGCACCCGTCGGCTCAGCCGAGAGAACCGAGTGGGCTGCGCTATCCTTGGGTGCTTTGAGTTGGTTCCCATGGCAAACGGAGAAGGTTGGGTTGCGTTTCCCCCCCCCCTCCCCACAGCCAGCCACCCCTCCCTCCCTCCCTCCCTTCTTCCCTCTCCATCTCTATCAATTCCCTGCTTCCCTCCCAACCAATCCATTTTCTCCGGCTCTGGATGACGCCGACACAAGCCGAAGCCCAGCTGAGCTGAAAGAAGAAGAAGAAAAAACCCAGCACAGAGGCAATACACCTGCTTAGGAGGGACCCAGCTGCTATTTTTGCATTTAGGCACCGCGGCAGGGAGGACAGGAGGCGTCAGCCAGGGAGCAGGGCTCCCCCTTCACGACATCCTTTCGTCCCCGATTGCTACGGAGGTACCGCAGCCCATCCAGGAGGTGCATCGGCTGGCCGGCGCTGTTCTCTGAGCAAACAAGCCAACCCTGGAAGCCGCATGCTGCAAATGGTCAGGACACTGGCCCAGTTCACCATCGCCTTGGAAGACATGCGAGAACTCGGGGAAGGGCCTGACCCCTCTGCGCTCAACGCCCCTGCCTCGGCCGGCGAGGAGGGTCCGGAGAAGACCACCGGCGCCGGCTGCAGCCATCGGAACAGCCCCATTCGGAATGGCACGGTTGAGGTGACGGTGGCTTTCGCAGGCGGGTGGGTGGGTGGGCGAAGGAAACCGGGCCGGAGAAAGGCTTCCATTCTGGCATCTCGCTGTACAACCGTGGCATGGCTAAGAGGGTGTCGTAACCACGAAGGAGGGGGGGGGGTTCTGCGTGTGTGTGGGGGGTCCCACCCACCTGCCCAGTGGGGCATCCGATGTGCTCAGTGCAGCTTGGGAGAAGTTGAAGGCGCCCTTGTCATGCCAGAATAGAATTATTACAATTAGAAATAGAAATAGAATTAGAATTAGAATTAATAGAATAGAATAGAATAGAATAGAAAACATAGAATAGAATAGGAAATGTAATAATAGAATAGAATAGAATAGAATAGAATAGAATAGAATAGAAAACATAGAATAGAATAGAATAGAATAGAATAGAATAATCTTTATTGGCCAAGTGTGATTGGACACACAAGGAATTTATCTTTGGTGCAGATGCTCTCAGTGTACATAAAAAGACAAGATACATTCGTCAAGAATCATAAGATACAACACTTAGTGATAGCCATAAAATACTAATAAGCAATCAAATCAGAATAGAATAGAATAGAATAGTATAAGAAATCAGAATAGAATAGAATATAGAATACAATATAGAATAGAATAAGAATATAGAATAGAATAGAATAGAATAGAATAGAATAGAATAGAATAGAATAGAATAGAATAAGAAATCAGAATAGAATAGAATAAGAAATCAGAATAGAATAGAATAGAATAGAATAAGAAATATAGAATAGAATAAGAAATCAGAATAGAATAGAATCGGAAATATAGAATAGAATAGAATTCTTTATTGGCTAAGTGGGATTGGACACACAAGGAATTTGCCTTTGGTGCAGAAGATGCTCTCAGTGTCCATAAAAAGACAAGATACATTCGTCAAGAATCCTAAGGTACAACACTTAATGATAGTCATTGGGTCCAAATAAGCAATCAGGAAACAATCAATAGGGGATAGATCTGAGCTACAGCAGCAAGGAAGACCATGGCAGCTCCTTCCCCGTGGATAATCCGTGGCCTGTCTGTAGTGGCCCTGCCAGACATCTCCGGACGATGTGCCTTGGAGCTCCATCAGGAGCGAGTGCTACCTGAGCTTCAAGCCACAGGTGATGGCACCGCCTCCATCTTTAGATTTCTCTCTTAACGGAGGGGGAAACCATTCCACTTCCGTGCAGGATGCACGCTTTGTCGGTCTTAGCATCTCCCCCCCAAAAGATCCTTTGTTCCACCTAGATGAAATCTTTCTTATCGATTACACCCGGTTTTCTTGGCGACGCCGTTCAGAAGTGCTCTTTGCTCCACGCACGCTTGCGGGGATCATTTTTAAAACAGGCGAGGAGGTTGCGGTGAGCCAGACCTTGCCCAAGGGGTCTGCATGCTTTTGTCATCTCAGTCTTTGCCAGGGGTGGGCAACGACAGCCCCTGGGCGACCCGGGGACTTCAACTCCCAGAATTCCCTGAGCCAGCCAGCAGGGAATTCTGGGAGTTGAAGTCCCCGGGTCGCCCAGGGGCTGTCGTTGCTCATCCCTGCTCCTTGTTGTCATTTTTCTTTGTGGTTTTTATTCATTTTGTTAATTCGGGGGTCATTTTTTCTTGGAACCTAATCACCATTGGATTTTATTTTATTTTTAAAAAAAGAGGTTTGGCCACATCCTTAAAATACTTTCTATCAACGTGGTTCTTCAACGTTTTTTTTTTTTCCCCCTGGCTGCTCAGAATTTGGGGTAACGCACACTTTTGAGGGGTTTCTGTGAATGGCATCACTTCCAGGGCTGACTCATCGACTCGTGTTTGGCCAGGGTGATCCAGCAAAGGCTGCATTCTTTGTCCAAAGAATGGATTAATTTTAGCATCCGTTGGGAAGATAAGTATCACGGCCACAAGGTGCCGTGCGTTTGGCTCTGTCTTCTGGTCAAGGGCATTTCGGGGTTCGATTGGAAGATTTGGACTTCTTTGTCCAGCCTGAACTGGGTGTTTAATTTGACAATGTAGGTGAAATAAGCAATGATTTTCCCTGCCATTGCTAAAAACTGGGTGACGGTGAGTTCTAGTCCCATTTTAAGCATGAAAGCCAGCTGGGTGACTTTGGGCCATTCACCAGGAGATGGTGAGTTCTAGTCCCGCCTTAGCCGTGAAAGCCAGCTGGGTGACTTTGGGCCAATCACCGGGAGACGGGGAGTTCTAGTCCCGCCTTAGTCGTGAAAGCCAGCTGTGTGACTTTGGGCCAATCACCAGGAGACTGTGAGTTCTAGTTCCGCCTTAGGCATGAAAGGCAGCTGAGTGACTTTGGGCCAATATCCGGGAGACAGTGAGTTCTAGTCCTGCCTTAGCCATGAAAATTAACTTGATGACTTTGAACCAATTACCAGGGGATGTTGAGTTCTAGTCCCACCTTAGCCATGGAAGCCTGCTGGGTGACTTTGATCCCGTCCCTCTCTCTCAGCCTACCCCACCCCATCCCACTCCACAGGGTTGTTGTTGTGGGAAGTGGAAGGAGTATTAGGTCTATTCGCCACCTCGATTTACTTATAAAAATAACTAAGGTGGGATATAAATTTTAAAAAGATGGCTCAGTGGCTAAGACACTCAGAAAGATCGGCAGTTTGGTGGTTCGAATCCCCAGCGCCGCGTAACAGAGTGAGCTCCCGTGACTTGTCCCAGCTTCTGCCAACCTAGCAGTTCGAAAGCAGGTAAAAAATGCAAGTAGAAAAATAGGAACCACCTTTGGTGGGAAGGGAACAGCGTTTCTGTGCGCCTTTGATGTTGAGTCATGCCGGCCACATGACCACGGAGACGTCTTCGGACAATGCTGGCTCTTCGGCTTTGAAAAGGAGATGAGCACTGCCCCCTAGAGTCAGGAACGACTAGCACATACATGCAAGGGGAACCTTTACCTTTGCTCTTAGTCCTTGACTTACAACAGCTCATTTAATGCCCATGCAATTGTTACTACAGCACTGAACAAGGTGACTTATGACCATTTCCCCCCCTTATAACGTGGCGGCATCCTTGTGATCAAAATTCAAACATCTGGCTCCTGGCTTGTATTTTTGATGGTCGCAGTGTCGCTGAGTCACACGATCCCCTTTTTGTGACCTTCTGACAAGCATAGTCGATGGGGAAGCTAGATCCACCTAGCAACTTTGTGTGGTTAGTCTTCATGGATGCTGCGTGGCCACAGGGAGAGGTGCACATGTTGTGTGGGTGTTTTTCCGTCTGTCAAAACTGCTGATTCTCCGTGCATTCTCAAAAATACCCACATTTTAGGTAGGAAACGACATCCCTAATTTCATTGCAAATCTCCATTTTGAGCTCAGTGGTTGATTACAGAAAATCATTCGTCCTCAAATGTTAATCTAAAGGTTCCCCGCGCACACCTGTGGTATTCGTTCCTGACTCTAGGGGGCGGTGCTCATCTCCGTTTCAAAGCCGAAGAGCCGGCACTATCCGAAGACGTCTCCGTGGTCATGTGGCCGGCATGACTCAATGCCAAAGGCGCACGGAACGCTGTTATTTTTCTACAGGCATTTTTTACATGCTTTTGAACTGCTAGGTTGGCAGAAGCTGGGACAAGGAACGGGAGCTCACTCACTATGCGCTAGGGATTCGAACCGCCAAACTGCCGACCTTTCTGAGCGACAAGCTCAGCGTCTTAACCACTGAGCCACTGCGCCCCTTTAAGTCAAATCTGTGGATTTCCCAGAAGACTTCTGGAGTTTGCTTTTTATGTGCCAAGCCATCAGTTTGATAAATGTGATTACACACATCAGCCTTTTTCCCAACATCTTTGAAAAACATCGTTATCTTTTCCCCGTCTTCCTGAAATTGTCAAAGATGGAGTGGCTCATTGACACGGCTCAGCATCGTAGCCACTAAGGCATCATCTCCCCTAGGCAGGGGGTTGGACTAGAAGACCTCCAAGGTCCCTTCCAACTCTACTATTGTATTGTATTGTATTGTATTGTATTATAATATTATCTTACACGGCAGTAAATCGGTTGGATTTCCTTGAGACCTCGTCAATAGGAGGACCTGATATTAGTTTATGTCAGGGGTGTCCAAACTTGGGAACTTTAAGACTTGTGGACTTCAACTCCCAGAACTTTAAGACTTGTGGACTTCAACTCCCAGAATTCCCCAGCCAGCATAGCTGGCTGGGGAATTCTGGGAGTTGAAGTCCACAAGTCTTAAAGTTCTCAAGTTTGGACACCCCTGCTTTATGTGGCTGTCACGTTTCTGAAATTGAAACGGCCCTTTCGGCTACGAAATTGTTGGGTGATTTGTTAAAAATAATAAAAGCTGGATACAAATAAATAAGCGGATGGATAAATAAATACTCCAATTCGTATTTTGGATTAAAAGGCGCTGTAGAATTTAGGACTCTGTGCTTTTTAAGGTTGTGGTATAATTACAGAAGGAGTTCTTTGCGGCTTATAAAATTTATATCTTTGAGATTACCGGTTGTCCTTGTTTAGCAGTGACCTCATTTAATGACCATTTGCAGTGACGACGGTGTTGAAAAAAGTAACTTTGCAACCAAGCCTCGCATTTACAACCTTTGGGGGGGTGGGGTCAAGCGAAGGAAGGCTGAAGGGAGATGGTAACCATAGTTGTGGTTTTACTTTGCGACTGCTTTGCTTAATGACAGAGTGGCCAGTTCCGATTGTGGTCGCCAAGAAAGATTACCATGTCAATTTGGGAACACGTTGCATCAATCAAGTTTAATTGGCAAAACGTGCAAATAAAAGTCACGGAACAGAAATAGCCCCTTTTTACAAGTAGTTCCCCAAATTAAGGACTGTAATTGAGCCTGCCCATTACGGATGTCAGTTATGACAGTCGTAAAACAGATCAGCACATGGGTGGCCCTATTTTATGACTTTCTGTGCAGCAGTCACAAAGCAAATGTTAAGGGACTGGTTGTGAAATTAATTCGTTTAATGCTTTTATTGTTTTAAGGTGTTTTCTAAGATTTTGATGGTAGTGGGTGTTTCTGAATTGTGTGCTGAGACAGGCAGCTATAGAAATCAGATAAATAAATGAATAAATTGAATGAATGAATGAAGAGCCAGCGCTGTCCGAAGACGTCTCCGTGGTCATGTGCCCAGTATGACTCAACGCCGAAGGCGCACGGAACGCTGTTCCCTTCCCACCAAAGGTGGTCCCTATTTTTCTACTTGCATTTTTTACATGCTTTCCAACTGCTAGGTTGGCAGAAGCTGGGACAAGGAACCAGAGCTCACTCCATTACGCAGCTCTAGGGATTTGAACCGTCGAACTGCCGATCTTTCTGAGCGACAAGCTCAGCGTCTTAACCACTGAGCCACTGTGTCCCTTTAAGTCAAATCTATGGATTTCCCAGAAGTATTCTGGAGTTTGCTTTTTACGTGCCAAGCCATCAGTTTGATAAATGTGATTACACACATCAGCCTTTTTCCCAACATCTTTGAAAAACACCGTTATCTTTTCCCCGTCTTCCTAAAATTGTCAAAGACGGAATGGCTGGCCAAGAACTGGAAATACGTTTGTCAGGAGGTTCTAAAAATGGCACGTCCAGCCGAAGGGCTGAGTTTCCCATTTAAATTTAAGCAATGTTTTCTTTTTCCGTCGCTGGAGTTTACAATAATTTATGAAAAGAGGCTATGGCCTTTATTAAGTGGATTTGGGCCGGGAATACTCTGTGCCGTAGGAAGAAAAACATATTTTTCCTCCCTGTCAAACAGATGACAGTTAATAACACCCGATGGAAAATGCAGAGGGGTACAGGCAGAGTACTCATTGGTTACTCATCAGTCTAAGTCATTGTTTCTGAATTTTAAGGTAGGTGGACTTCAACTACCAAAATTCTGGCTGGGAGATTTTGTGCGTTGAATGTCCGTTCGCACTAAATGGGGAATTCTGGGAATTGAAGTCCACATAGGCTGGCTGGGGAATTCTGGAAGCTGAAATCCACCCATGTTAGATAGGTAATTCTGGGAGTTGAAGTCCACCCATGCTGGCTGGGGAATTCTGGGAGTTGAAGTCCATATAGGCTGGCTGGGGAATTCTGGGAGTTGAAGTACACCCATGCTAGATGGGGAATTCTGGGAGTTGAAGTCCACTCAGGCTGGCTAAGGAATTCTGGGAGTCTAGGTCCACCCATGCTGGCTGGGGAATGCTGGGAGCTGACATCCACCAATCCCCCCTTGCTGGGGGATTCTGGGAGTTGAAGTGCGTCCCTCTTAAAGATGTGAAGGCTGGGAAACCTTGATCTAAGCATATTGATGCCTCCTGTAGGTGATTTTTATCAGCACACACAGACACACACGCTCACACCCTCTGTTGCTCCAAGTGGGTCTTTCTTGCAGTGCGTGCAAGGACCGGACACATCAGCTTGTGATTTATCACACCAGAGAACAGGGCCTGTTTTTTCTCACGTATCTAATGAGCCCATCGCTCTGGCTGCCAGCCGCTTCTATAATTATTATTATTATTTTTTGCAAAAGGAAGATTAATAAACATTTCTAGAAAGAAAGAACTTCATCTTTACCACTCAGCTGGCGGAAACGAAATGAGCTTTTTCAATTTAGGAGATTTTGCCGTTTTCAGTGTCGTAAAAAAAAAAAGCATTGATTTGTGGTGCCAAATATATATATATATACAAGAAGTCTTTGACTTACAACCACAATTGAGTCCAATATCTCTGTTGTTAAGCAAGGCATTTGTTAAGTGAGTTTTTGCCCCATTTTACGACCTTTATTGCTGCGGTTGTTAAATTAATCAGTGCAGTTGTTAAATGAGTAACAGGGTTGTTAAGTGAATCCCGCCCCATTTGCTTGTCAGAAGGTCGCAAAAGGGGGGGGGGCGGAAATCGCAGGATTCCAGGACACCGCAACTGTCATAAATGTGAGTCGGTGTCCAAGCGTCTGAATTTTTGATCACATGACCACGGGGAGGCTGCAACGGTTGTAAGTGTGAAAAATGACCATAAATCACGTTGTAACTTGGAATAGTCACTGAATGAATTGTTGTAAGTCGAGGACTACGTCTGTGTGTGTGTGTCTGTGTAGACTCAATTTACAATAATTCATTTAGTGGCCAAAGTTATAACAGGATTGAAAAAAAGTAAATACAGACTGGTAGCCTCTTTTCCAATTTAATTAAAAGACAAGATCTTTGGGGAATTGTACTCCATCCAATTCACACATCCGTACAAAAACTCTTTTTTAATATATATTTTAATAGCTGGAGAAGACTCTTATCTGATACATACATACATACATACACATATATATATTCTCTCATGAAAATATTCTGCTGCCTAGATACAGCCTGCTTTTCCACTTCAACAGCTCCGGCTGGTATATTTTTAAAAGTAATATTTACATTTTAGATTTTTTTTCTTGGTTTTTTTAATTGAAAGGACTCGTCAACAGGCATGAAAACAGCAAAGCGAGGAGGTTTCCGAGGGAAAGCAGTGAAATATCACAGGACTTTCTGTCCTTCCGCTGTGTCAGGCGTGGGAGTTTTTGACGTGTCTTCTGACTTTGGCCAGGAAAAGAAGAAAGATAGTGTGGCCATGTTTTGGAGAGAAAGTTGTCCATAATTGCAAGATTGCAATTTTGAATTTGCTCCCTGGAGGAAGGCACAAACGTTTGTTTTAAACCAGGGGTATCCAAGCTTGGGAATTTTAAGACTTGTGGACTTCAACTCCCAGAATTCCTCAGCCAGCCATGGCTGGCTGAGGAATACTGGGAGTTGAAGTCCACAAGTCTTAAAGTTGAAGTCCAAAAGTCTTAGTTACCAATGGTGGCTGAGGAATTCTGGGAGTTGAAGTCCACAAGTCTTAAAGTTGAAGTCCAAAAGTCTTAGTTACCAATGGTGGCTGAGGAATTCTGGGAGTTGAAGTCCACAAGTCTTAAAGTTGAAGTCCAAAAGTCTTAGTTACCAATGGTGGCTGAGGAATTCTGGGAGTTGAAGTCCACAAGTCTTAAAGTTGAAGTCCAAAAGTCTTAGTTAACAATGGTGGCTGAGGAATTCTGGGAGTTGAAGTCCACAAGTCTTAAAGTTGAAGTCCAAAAGTCTTAGTTACCAATGGTGGCTGAGGAATTCTGGGAGTTGAAGTCCACAAGTCTTAAAGTTGAAGTCCAAAAGTCTTAGTTACCAATGGTGGCTGAGGAATTCTGGGAGTTGAAGTCCACAAGTCTTAAAGTTGAAGTCCAAAAGTCTTAGTTACCAATGGTGGCTGAGGAATTCTGGGAGTTGAAGTCCACAAGTCTTAAAGTTGAAGTCCAAAAGTCTTAGTTACCAATGGTGGCTGAGGAATTCTGGGAGTTGAAGTCCACAAGTCTTAAAGTTGAAGTCCAAAAGTCTTAGTTACCAATGGTGGCTGAGGAATTCTGGGAGTTGAAGTCCACAAGTCTTAAAGTTGAAGTCCAAAAGTCTTAGTTACCAATGGTGGCTGAGGAATTCTGGGAGTTGAAGTCCACAAGTCTTAAAGTTGAAGTCCAAAAGTCTTAGTTACCAATGGTGGCTGAGGAATTCTGGGAGTTGAAGTCCACAAGTCTTAAAGTTGAAGTCCAAAAGTCTTAGTTACCAATGGTGGCTGAGGAATTCTGGGAGTTGAAGTCCACAAGTCTTAAAGTTGAAGTCCAAAAGTCTTAGTTACCAATGGTGGCTGAGGAATTCTGGGAGTTGAAGTCCACAAGTCTTAAAGTTGAAGTCCAAAAGTCTTAGTTACCAATGGTGGCTGAGGAATTCTGGGAGTTGAAGTCCACAAGTCTTAGTTAACAATGGTGGCTGAGGAATTCTGGGAGTTGAAGTCCACAAGTCTTAAAGTTGAAGTCCAAAAGTCTGAAAGTTACCAATGGTGGCTGAGGAATTCTGGGAACTGAAATCCACAAGTCTTAAAATCGCCACCTTTGAAGACTCTCTGGTTTAAACAAAGCTCCATCTTAAACTTGACTCCCAGTGATTGAGGTTGTGCCCTTGTAACTTTTCTTCAACATGAAAGTTTTTCATGTCCCCCCCCCCCCAACTTTCCAATCTAGTTTATGGCCCTGGGATTTCTGAGTGGTCTCCCATCCAAGTATTAAAGTAGCCAATTCGTGTTATATTCTGAGTTCGGACAAGTTCATCCAGATTGTGCCACTGACTGAAACACGTCCTCTGGAATAAATGGAAAGAAAATGGAATTGTTCGATTAGTGAAATGTATGCTGTGTAGGACACGAGTGCAATGCTTTTGGGTTTGTTGTTATCGTTGGTAGTTAACTCTTACACGTGATGGAGCTCTCGCCTCACATTCAGGAGGCTGTGAGTTTGATCCTAGGTAGAGGCAAATATTTATCTCTCTGGGCACACTGAGAATATATCTGCTGAACAAAACTCCGTACTGGTGACAGGGAAGGGCATCTGGCCAGTAAAACACACTGCTAGCTCCATTCAGTTGCCCAAACTCCACTAGCAACAGATTATGGGGTCGTTAAAGGATGATGATGATTAGCAGTTACTCTTACAGTTGATGCTTCCTGAAGTGTTATTGTAACAGGTAGTCCTTGACTTACGGCCGCAATTCAGCCCAACGCTTCTGTTGTTAAGCGAGATGTTTGTCCCATTTTACGACCTTTGTTGTTAAGTGAATCGCCGGAGTGGATAAGTTAGCAACCTGATTCTTTCTGCAGCTCAGGGATGTTTTCTCTGAGCCCTTAAATCAGAAAACCAGTCGCTGAGCCCAGTCGGTGAGTAATACGGAATCAATTCGGGGCAGGATTAAACTGTTCTCCGAGCTGGGGGGATTCCAGTCCTTTTTTGACCGTTAGCACAGAGATCCCAGTTAAGTCCATTTAAAGCCAAGAGGTCTCAATATTTAGCAATCTGGCGTCTCGGCTCCTAGGGCAGGTCAGGGGAAAGTCGCCCTCCGGGGACCACTCCCCAATTTCAAAGCTTTTCTCCCTTCAATAGAAAAAAGCGGAGGCGGTCCATGGAAAGAAACCGGCTGGGGTGCGGTGGAATTTACTCAGGATTGTCACCTTCTCTTTTGGGTCTTCTCAGCCCCCTCCCCCTTGGGAATTGCAGGATATTAAGTGGATCAAGATTTTCCTAAAATAGAAAAAGGCTCAATTTTTTTCCCAGGCTGCTCCGAGGGAGGGAGACATGCAAACTTTTATTAATGCTTTAATTCTTGCGAAGTGATCTCTGGAGTGATATATGTATGTATGTATGTGTGTGTGTGTGTGTGTGTGTGTGTGTGTGTGTGTGTATGTATGTATGTGTGTGTATATATATATATATATATATATATATATATATATATATATATATATATATATATATATATATATATATATATATATATATATATATATATATATATATATATATATATATTTGTGTTATATTTGTACTGATAAATAAATAAAGGGAGACTAGGATAGATCTATTTCGAGCTAATTATATATAATATATATATTTGTGTTACAACCTCTGGTATGCCTAAATATGGGAGGAAGGTCACTACTCCCTCTTTCTGTCCTTCGGCTTATCACAGAAGACCATGCAGGCAGAAAACCATATTTTTATTTTTAATGTTGCCTTTTTATATTTGTGTTGTATTTGTACTGATAAATAAATAAAGGGAGACTAGGATAGATCTATTTCGAGCTAATTAGCTCTCATCAGCTAGCCATACCCTTACTGGGATTCGAACCTGGGCTGTATTATATCTTAGGCAGGAGTCTTAGCCACTAAGCCACAGGCTCGCCTCCTTATCAGTTGAGCCAGGGAAATAGGTATGTATTTGTGTTACAACCCCTGGTATGCCTAAATATGGGAGGAAGGTCACTACTCCCTCTTTCTGTCCTTCGGCTTATCACAAAAGACCATGCAGGCAGAAAACCATATTTTTATTTTTAATGTTGCCTTTTTATATTTGTGTTGTATTTGTATATTGTATGTATGTATGTATGTATACTGTATGTATGTATGTATGTATGTATGTATATGCCTCTCTGTTTGGAAATGGGGTGAGCGGGTTAAGAGGCTGAATAAAAATGGGAAGAGGTCTCCCCATCAGGCATCAAGGCTTCCTGGCTGATTTGTACTATTGTAATTATATTGGCATGTAGTTATATTATTAATACTATTGCGATGAATGCTATAACAAATATGTGGATTTTGATTTGTCTAAAAACACAGATCTCACACTGCTTGGCGGAAACGGAAAATAATATAAATAAAATAAATAAAACATGGGGGGGGAAAAAACCAAGACTTTCCAGGTTGTTTTGGAGCGGGATTCAGGTAGTCCTCGACTTACAACACTTCATTGAGCGACCGTTCAAAGTGAGACCCTCACTGGGGGAAAAGTGACTTGCCATCATTACGACCTCTGAGGTCGTAATGATTCAGCTTTGGATGCTCGACTGGCGTTTATGACGGTCACAGTGTCCCTGGGTCACACGGTCCTTTTGCGACTTTCGGAGAAACAAAGTCAAAACGTTTAACCACCGTGTTATTCATTTAATAACCGCAGTATTCACTTAACAAACGTGGCAAGAAAAGTCGTAAAATGGGGCAAAATTCAGTTAACAAATTTCTCACTTAACAACGTAAATTTTGGGTGCAATCGTGGTCGTACTTTGAGAATTACCTGTAACACAATAACAGAGTTGGAAGGGACCTTGGAGGTCTTCTAGTCCAGCCCCCTGCTCAAGCAGGAAGCCTTACACCATTCCAGAAAGCTGCTTGTCCAATTTCTTCTTGAAAACCTCCAGTGATGGAGCACCCACAACTTCTGGTGGCAAGTAGTTCCACTGTTCGATGGTTCTAAACATCAGGAAATTCCTCCTTAGGTTGCTTCTCTCCTTGATTCGTTTCCATCCATTGCTTCTTGTCCTGCCCCCAGGTGCTTTGGAGAATAGGTTTCAGTCACCATCTCCCTGCCTACCTCACAGGGTTGTTGTGAAGGGGGAAAGGAGGAGGGGAGGCAGTGCTATTTATGCTGAGGTCACAAAGGAAGCTGCAATATAAATCTAAAAAAATTAAAGATTGTGGCAGACACTAGTCTGCTCTCCATCCAGCCCACCCTGCAGGGCTGTTGTTGGATGCGAACCAGACTTTAATTGCCTGGACTTACCACCAGAAGTTGTAAATACTCCAACACTAGAGGTTTTTAAGAAAAGATTGGACAGCCATTTGTGTGAAATGGTATAGGATTTTCTGCTGGAGCAGGGGGTTGGACTAGAAGACCTCTAGGGTCCCTTCCAACTCTGTTATTTTTTTATTCTGATTCCTCTTCAGTCACAGGGTGATTTCTCTGTCTCCCCCGAGCGACAGCTCTCCCCTCCAGCAAAAGAGCACAACATTCTAGTTACACAAAGGCAGATCTTGAACATTTGGCCACCGAAGCCCATAAGGCACACACGCCCTCTGCTTCCATCATTCACAGCTTTAACTAGAGACCAAATGCCATCGCCAGGAGAAACCAAAGAAGAGGCAGACAAGCTGCTGATATTGTGCCAGAGAGTTAGAACTTTATAAAAACCAGAATTTTGAGCGTGAGTGAGAATAATAGAATTGGAAGGGACCTTGGAGGTCATCTAGTCCAACCCCCGGATCCAGCAGGAGCTCTGGATCCAGAAGAGACCTCAAGGGCTGGACACGTCCTCTGTGAAGGTCACAAATGGTCATTTTGTGACCATCAAGACAATGCAACTGTCATAAATACAAAGCAGTCGCCAAGTACCTAAATTTCAATCCGGCAACGGTCGTAAGTGTGAAAAATGGACATAGGTTTCTTTTTTTCAATTAATCAACACTTAACGACCGTTGCAGCAATCCCCAGGGTCACGCGATCAGAATTCAGACACTTTGGCAACTGACTCATATTTATGACAGTCAGAGTGTCCCGAGCTCACACGATCCCCTTTTCCGACCTCCCGGCGAGCCACGTCAATGGGGGAAGCCAAATTCACTCCCTCATTTCACAATGGCAGGGATCCCCTTAACAGCGGTGGCAGGAATGGTCGTAAAATGGAGCGAAATTTACCTCACAAATTTTGTGAGGTAAATCTCGCTTAGCCAACAGAAAATTTGAGCTCCGTTGTTGTAAGTCGAGGACGACCTGTATCGATGGAACAAACCCAAATATAAATTGTGCGTCGAGTGTAATTCTACAATTTGGATGCTCGACGCCAGTCAATCCCGTAGAATCTCTTTCACCACAGGCTGCAAATTGCTTGCAAATGTCGCCCTTCCGATCTCATATTTATTTATATTATCTATAAATATAACTCTGCGCATGTTTAGAGTTGGAGGCGTCTGGGACGGCAGATCAGGTCCAGAAGTGGGTTAGACCTAGGCAAAGAGGTGGCACGCTCATCGCTTCCTCTGCGGTGAGGTACGCAAATTCTGAGGATTATTTGCGCCCGGAGAAGGGACACGGCATATGTACATACGGCAAGACAGATGATCTTTTAATGCCCCTCTGTTCTTCCTTGCAGGATATGCGGAAACATGTCACCATGACCCTGTTGGACACGGAGCAGTCCTATGTGGAGTCTCTCCGTACCTTGATGCAGGTAAGCCATCCTTTTTGGCAGGAGTGGAAGTAGACATGCCACGGGTATCCGGGACAAGCTGAGATGTTATTATAAAAGCCCAGGCGAGTGCAAATAACACAGCTTATCATATCATTCGCACAAAGGATTGCATTTGAGCTGAATGCTTGGCCACTGGCATGTACTTATGTCGGTTGCAGGGTCCACGCTATATCCCCTTTTGTGAGCAAAGTCAAGGGGGAAGCTAGCTGGATTCACTCAACGACCGTGTCACTAACTTAACAACTGCAGCTATTCACGTAACAACTATGGCAAGAAAGGTCATAGAATAGGAGACAAAATTCATTTAACGACTGTTTTGCTTAGCAACAGACAGTTTGGGCTCCACTGTGGTCGTATGCCGAGGACTGACTGTCAGCAAAATTTGGATGATTGGCAACTAGCATTAATGCTCTGTTCTGGGGTCATATAATCACTTACATTTGCAACCTTCCCAGCTGGCTTCTAACAAGCAAAATCGACGGGAGAAACCTGATTTGCTTAATGGCCGTGTGATTCACTTAATAACTGCAGTGATCCATTTAACAACAGCTGTAAGACAGTTGTAAAACGAGGTGCGACTCACTTAACCACTGTCCTGCCATGGAAAATTTGAACTCAGTTGTGATTCTAAAAAGTCAAGACCTATCTGTATTTGTTTATTTTTTAATTTTGGAAAGTACTTTTTTTTGTAGTAGTAGTACTTTAAAGCGTGCGGAGTTCCCAGACTCAATTCTGGGCATTTAAAACGAACCTACTTTTAATTAGTAGGTTATAAAAATGGTCCTTGCAGCCTCTATTCTAGGACTATCTGCCCTCCGAATTCCCGTGTTTCTAAATCCCATTTATTTTGGTTCCTTTCTTCTGTTCTTCCAGGGTTACATGAAGCCCCTGAAACAGCCGGAAAATTCTACCCTCTGCGACCCCTCGCTGGTGGACGAGATCTTCGACCAGATTCCTGAGTTGCTGGAACATCACGAGGAGTTCTTGGAGGAGGTCTCCGAATGTGTCCAGAATTGGCACGAGAAGCAGAAAGTGGGAGACATCCTAGTCCAGTCTGTGAGTACCGTTCCCACGTGCCCCTTCCGGAGGAGAGGGGAGAAGGGGCCGTGGTGGGGATGGCTTCTAGTCCAGCGGTCACCAACTGGTGGTCTGCGAGAAAATTGTGGCGGTCCGCAGAAACATTATTTGCATTTTTGAGATTGCACTCAATCCGGGATCCTCAAATTACGGCTCCGAAGATGGATACGTGCAATGAACGCTTGTGTTGCTGCAGAGAGTCTCCCCCTAGGGGTCTTTTTGTGGGGGTCGGAGTGGGGAAGAAATTCCCACTTGGGGTCTGCTTCAGCCTCCTGGTGAGGGGCTTTGGGGCGAAGGCTGGAGGGAAGAGGCGCTGGTGACGAAGAGCCGGAGTGGGACTGCATCATGGCCTGGAACTGGCTGACCATCTCAGCCCGCTGAGCCTCCAGGCACCAGCACCTGGCCTTGCACTCCCGCAGGTCTTCCCTCTGCTTGGAAAAACCATGCTCGTAGTCCTCAGTGAGGTGCTTCTGCTGAGCCTCCTTCTCGGCCAGATCCAATTTGAACTGTTTTGCCAACTCTTTCTCCTGGTGGCTGCTTAGCTCCAGCAACTGCTTCCTGTTGGGGCCCTAAGGAGCCCGGGTGGGCAGGTGAGGAGGGGCTGGGAGGGGAGGGGCAAGTAGAGGCTGGCTAGACGCCCCTCAACATGAGTGACATCGAGTTGGCCACACCCACCCAGTCACATGACCACCTAGCCACGCCCACACAGGCATACATTAGGCAGATCATATTAGTGGCCAGTGGGATTTAAAATTATGAATTTAGTGGTCTCCGAGGTCTGAAAAGTTGGTGACCCCTGTTCTTCATAAATGTTGGCTTGTTCAACCATATTAGCCATATTCCAATTATCCTTCTCTTTCCGAGATCTGACCACAATTACCTTCCCTTTCCTTGCTTATTCTTCTATGTACGTAACTCCTCTTGGCTCTTTTGCCAATAAAAGTTTGTCCAAATTATTCCTATTCAATGGAATACGGATGAAAATAAATACCGAGTGAGATGGGCAGCCTATCCTTTTAATACATAAATTAAATAAAGAGCCAGTTTGGTCTAGTAGTTACAAGCACCAGGCTGGAAACGGGGAGATGGTCAGTTCAAGTCTTAGGTACAAGAAGCGGTGGAGTGACTTTGGCCCAAAATCACCAGTCTTTCATCCCTAAGGCGGGACGAGAACTCACCGCCCCCTGGTGATTGTCCCAAAGTCACCCGGCTGGGTTTCATAGCTAAGTTAGGACTAGAACTCACCGTCTCCTGGTGATTGTCCCAAAGTCACCCGGCTGGGTTTCATAGCTAAGTTAGGACTAGAACTCACCGCCCCCTGGTGATTGTCCCAAAGTCACCCGGCTGGGTTTCATAGCTAAGTTAGGACTAGAACTCACCGTCTCCTGGTGATTGTCCCAAAGTCACCCGGCTGGGTTTCATGGCTAAGTTAGGACTAGAACTCACCGCCCCCTGGTGATTGTCCCAAAGTCACCCGGCTGGGTTTCATAGCTAAGTTAGGACTAGAACTCACCGTCTCCTGGTGATTGTCCCAAAGTCACCCGGCTGGGTTTCATGGCTAAGTTAGGACTAGAACTCACCGCCCCCTGGTGATTGTCCCAAAGTCACCCGGCTGGGTTTCATAGCTAAGTTAGGACTAGAACTCACCGTCTCCTGGTGATTGTCCCAAAGTCACCCGGCTGGGTTTCATGGCTAAGTTAGGACTAGAACTCACCGTCTCCTGGTGATTGTCCCAAAGTCACCCGGCTGGGTTTCATGGCTAAGTTAGGACTAGAACTCACCGTCTCCTGGTGATTGTCCCAAAGTCACCCGGCTGGGTTTCATGGCTAAGTTAGGACTAGAACTCACCGTCTCCTGGTGATTGGCTCAAAGTCTCCCAGCTGGGTTTCATGCTAAGGCGGGACTAGAACTCACCGTCTCCTGGTGATTGTCCCAAAGTCACCTGGCTGGGTTTCATGGCTAAGGCGGGACTAGAACTCCCCGTCTCCTGGTGATTGGCTCAAAGTCTCCCAGCTGGGTTTCATGGCTAAGTTAGGACTAGAACTCCCCGTCTCCTGGTGATTGGCTCAAAGTCTCCCAGCTGGGTTTCATGCTAAGGCGGGACTAGAACTCCCCGTCTCCTGGTGATTGGCTCAAAGTCTCCCAGCTGGGTTTCATGCTAAGGCGGGACTAGAACTCACCGTCTCCTGGTGATTGGCTCAAAGTCTCCCAGCTGGGTTTCATGCTAAGGCGGGACTAGAACTCACCGTCTCCTGGTGATTGTCCCAAAGTCACCTGGCTGGGTTTCATGGCTAAGGCGGGACTAGAACTCCCCGTCTCCTGGTGATTGGCTCAAAGTCTCCCGGCTGGGTTTCATGCTAAGGCGGGACTAGAACTCCCCGTCTCCTGGTGATTGGCTCAAAGTCTCCCAGCTGGGTTTCATGCTAAGGCGGGACTAGAACTCCCCGTCTCCTGGTGATTGGCCCAAAGTCTCCCAGCTGGGTTTCATGCTAAGGCGGGACTAGAACTCCCCGTCTCCTGGTGATTGGCCCAAAGTCACCCAGCCGGCTTTCTATACCTAGACACAACTCGAACTCCCCGTCTCCTGGTTTCTAGCCCCTTAAGCGCTGGCTTTTCATTGATCCGATTCTGGCTTTTGCCTCCATGTTTAGCTGGGCCTAACGGTGCCCCACATTTTGAGGTTAACCAGGGTTGGCGGCCTTCTCGCTTTGCATTTGAGCCCAGGAATTATGGTAGGTTTCAACAGTTTAAGGATGTGCTTGGAAGGCAAGAGAGGATGAGTCAGAGACATCGTCACGTCATCGGCTCACTCAAACTCTGATTTTAGCAATCCCTTGGGAACATGTTCTCCCACTTACGGAGTGCTTCAAATGGCAATTCGGCTGGAAATTCACGTGGGAGATTTCTCCTAAGTTGGTAAAATTATCTCCTTTTTTTGTTTGTTTTTTTGGCTTGGCACGGATCCCAACGGCTCTCCTGGGTTTTTCCTTCTGAGTAGACCTAGGTAGCACAGGTAGGCCTCGACATACGACCACAATTGAGCCCAAAATTGCAGTTGCTAAGCGAGAACGGTTATTAAGCGTGTTCTGCCTCCGGATCAAATCCGGATCAAACCCGGAATTCTGTGTCAGTTCCGATATTCCATAATACCACTGTTAAGCTAGGCACACGGTTGCTAAGTGGATCTGACTTCCCCATTGTCTTCGCTTGTCAGAGAAGGTCGTAAAAGGGGATCACGTGACCCCGTGGCACTGCGACCGTCATAAATATGAGCTAGTTGCCGAGCATCTGTATTTTAATCAGGTGTCTATGAGGATGCGGCCATAGTTGTAAAAATGGTCGTAGGTCCCTTTGTTCAGTGCCGTTGTAACTTTGAGCAGTCACTAAATGAACTGTTGTAAGTCAGGAACTACCTGTACATATATTAGATCTCCTAGGTGAATACTGACAAATATATTACAACATTAGTTTCCCACCCCTTACACAGAAGTTTACAATTTTTCAACTTCTGACTCTATTTTCAAGTGATTGCTGTGTCATTCATCTATCTATCTATCTATCTATCTATCTATCTATCTATCTATCTATCTATCTATCTATCTATCTATCATCTATCTACTTTGTCTGTCTGTCTGTCTGTCTCTCTCTCTCTCTCTCTATCTATCTACTTTGTCTGTCTGTCTGTCTGTCTCTATCTATCTATCTATCTATCTATCTATCTATCTATCTATGTCTATCTATCTATCTATCTATCTATCTATCTATCTATCTATCTATCTATCTATCTATCTATCTATCTATCTATCTACTTTGTCTGCCTGCCTGCCTGCCTGCCTGCCTGCCTGCCTGCCTGCCTGCCTGCCTGCCTGCCTGCCTGCCTGCCTGCCTGCCTGCCTGCCTGCCTGCCTGCCTGCCTGCCTGCCTGCCTGCCTGCTCTATCTATCTATCTATCTATCTATCTATCTATCTATCTATCTATCTATCTATCTATCTATCTATGTCTATATCTCTCTCTCTATGTCTGTATCTATCTATCTCTATCTATCTATCTATCTATCTATCTATCTATCTATGTCTGTTTCTGTCTCTGTCTATCTATCTATCTATCTATCTATCTATCTATCTATCTATCTATCTATCTATCTATCTATCTATCTATCTATCAATCTATCATCTATATGTGTGTGTGTGTCTGTGTGTGTGTGTGTTCCAGCATAACTCGAGCGCCTCGAGCAATTTCAACCAACTTGGTACACAGATGACTTACTCTCTGGAAAAAAATACTGTGGGGGGTAAGACATCCCTAACACCCCTCGGGGTGTGTGTTCCGTTAAGATACAGCCTGTTGTGCCTTAAAATGACTTCTACTGTACTGCCATAAAATGGCTTCTATTGTACAGCACAGTAGACTTGCCATGGTAACGGCTTCACAGTCCTCCACCAGGGGGCTCCC
Source organism: Natrix helvetica (assembly GCF_964273705.1). NCBI lineage: Eukaryota > Metazoa > Chordata > Lepidosauria > Squamata > Natricidae > Natrix > Natrix helvetica. Next base: position 2,724,112 of record NC_138550.1, on the reverse strand, counting down.
TCTGGTAAGGGGGAAGCTCCAACATTAGAAATTACGTTTGGTCTGGACATTTCCACCCTATAAATAAATTCCCAGGGAAGGCCAGGGCATCGGCTAGTCTGCTATATTAATGGGAATGACGGGTAGAACAGCAGCGCAATTAAAATTTCGAACCCTCTATTAAAAAATCCTGTACTGTATTTAACTCATAGAAAGTTTACCACAGCTTCTTATCTCTCCCCAAATCACCCCAGTAGTTAACTCTGATCTTTTCTGGATCAAATATCCTTGTTTGCACATTTGTTCATTCTTTTGCTCTCTCTCTCTCTTTTTTTAGTTTTCCAAAGACATCTTGGTGAATATTTATTCTGCCTACATCGATAATTTTCTAAACGCCAAAGATGCCATAAGGATTGCCAAGGAAGCCCGACCGGCATTTATGAAATTTCTGGCGGTAAGAAGTCCTTCTGTCCTGCTCAGCTTCAATTTCTTGTTAAGCCAGAAGCCTTCTAAAAATGATCAGTTTTCAGATAATTAGTTCTTGCCTGTGCTTCTCTCTGTTCGTTCTTTCTTTCTTTCTTTCTTTCTTTCTTTCTTTCTTTCTTTCTTTCTTTCTTTCTTTCTTTCTTTCTTCTCTTTCTTCCTTTTCCTTTCCTTTTCCTTCCTTCCTTCCTTCTTTCCTTCCTTCCTTCCTTTCTAAGTTCAGCTTTTCCCTTCCTTAACTGTCTCCCATCGCAGATCCCCCCCACCCCCCACCCGCCATGACCAGTAAGATTTAGGCAAGATGTTTTCAGAACAGCCAGTTCAAGCTTGCTTGGTATGCCGCTGCCTTCTTCTCCCACCTGGTTGACCTTGAAGCAGCATCGCAGGGACATACAGAAGTTACTTTCGTTTTCCCACAAACATTCCTCTCCCGTTCACCCTCCCCAGAGTTTAGGGCAGGCTGTCGTTGCATGGCAGCAAATCACAAGCAAGCATGAAGTGGCAGCTAACATTTTCATTGTAAAACTGGCCAAGGTGAAATGTTTCTAAGATCAGTTTAATAATGCCTTGGGTTTTGTTTACTTTCTCTGTTGCTTTTTCTTTTGCCAAACTGTGCTTCTTTCTTTTTCTTTCTTTCTTCCTTCCTTCCTTCCTTCCTTCCTTCCTTTCCTTCCTTCCTTCCACCCTCCATCCCTTCTTTCTTTTTCTTCCTTCTTTCTTTCCTTCCTTCCTTCTTTCTTTCCTTCCTTCTTTCTTTCTTTTTTCCTTCCTTCCTTTCCTTTCCTTCCTTCTTTCCTCCCCTCCCTCCATTCTTTCTTTCTTTTCTTCTTTCTTTCCTTCCTTTGCTTCCTTTCCCTTCCTTCCTTTCCTACCTTCCTTCTTTCCTCCCTCCTTCCCTTCTTTCTTTCTTTTCTTCTTCCTTTCCTTCCTTCCTCCCTCCCTTTCTTTTCTTCCTTCTATCCTTCCTTCCTTCTTTCTTTCTTTTTTTCCTTCCTGCTTTCCTTCCTTCTTTCCTCCCTCCCTCCATTCTTTCTTTTCTTCTTTCTTTCATTCTTTCCTTCCTTCCTTTTCTTCCTTCCTTCTTTCCTCCCACCCACCCTCCCTTCTTCCTTCCTTCCCTCCCTTCCTTTGTTCCTCCCTCCCTTCTTTCTTTTTTCCTTCCTTCTTTATTTCTTTTTTCCTTCTTTTCCTTCCTTCCTTCTTTCCTCCCTCCCACCCTCCATTCTGTCTTTCTTTCCTTCCTGCCTTCCTGCCTTCCTGCCTTTCTCTGCTTTTGATGTTTTGTTTTTTGAAAAAGACCATCTGGCCGTTTACAGCTTCTTGGATTGAAGTCATTAACTAGGCTCCTTAGCTTGGTGCACATTAGCGCCTTGCCCGATCAAATGTTTGGGGGTCTCCATATCCTATAATCCCTTATCCTTGGCCATATTGACTGAGGAGTCCTTGGTGCTCTCTGACCTTGGTCATTTCAAACATTTCAGACCTGCATACTACATATGTGTTTATATCATAATAAATAAGTGTTTCTATTTACCGTTATTTATTATGATATAAACACAGACTGCAGGGGTGTCAAACTCAAGGCCCATGGGCTGCATCCGGCCCCCGGGGGGCTTAGATCTGGCCCATGGGACCAGCCTGGAAATAGCAAAGAACCAGCCCGCGGTGCCTCTGCTAGCAAAAATGGGGCATGGGGAGGGGGGCTGCGGTGGCCCCCATGCACTCTGTTTTTAACCTGGACGGCCTCCTGCACTACACTCATGCCGGCCAAAATGGGGGACAAGGGGCCCTGGATTACTGTACGTCAGGGGTGTCCAAACTTGGGAACTTTAAGACTTGTGGACTTCAACTCCCAGAATTCCCCAGCCAGCTGGCTGGGGAATTCTGGGAGTTGAAGTCCACAAGTCTTAAAGTTCCCAAGTTTGGACACCCCTGCTGTACGTAGTGTATATGTTTGAAATTTCTTGTAGGAGCTGCATTACCCAACTAAGTAACATCCTAATCATCAAAGTTAGCTAACTGGCTTTCATGCCGAAGGCGGTGCTAGAACTCACTGCCTCCCGGTGATTGGCCCAAAGTCACCCAGATTTCATGCCTAAAGTGGGACTAGAACTCACGGTCTCCTGGTGATTGGACCAAAGTCACCCACATTTCATGCCGAAGGCGGCACTAGAACTCACTGCCTCCCAGTGATTGGGCCAAAGTCACCCAGATTTCATGCCTAGGGTGGGACTAGAACTCACCATCTCCTGGTGATTGGGCCAAAGTCACCCACATTTCATGCCTAAAGTGGGACTAGAACTCACGGTCTCCTGGTGATTGGCCCAAAGTCACCCACATTTCATGCCGAAGGTGGCACTAGAACTCACTGCCTCCCAGTGATTGGACCAAAGTCAACCAGATTTCATCCCTAAAGTGGGACTAGAACTCACTGCCTCCCAGTGATTGGACCAAAGTCACCCAGATTTCATGCCTAGGGTGGGACTAGAACTCACCATCTCCTGGTGATTGGGCCAAAGTCACCCAGATTTCATGCTGAAGGTGGCACTAGAATTCTCCGCCTCCTGGTTTCCCGCCTGTTGCCTTAACTCCTAGACCAGCGATGGCGAACCTTTTTTGGCTCACATGCCATAAGAGGGGGGAGCGCAGGGGGGTCATGTGCGGGCGTGCCACACCCATAGTGCAATGTGCGACCCCCCAGTGCGCATACACGCACTACAGGCACAAACCCCCCATTTTACATGCTTTTTTCTCCCTCCCCAGGCTCCAGAGGCTTTATAGGAGCCTGGGGAGGGCGAAAACAGCCTCCCCCAACCCCCCGGACGCCCTCCGGAGGCGTCAGGGAAGCCTCCGGACAGTCCCTGAAGCTTTCGGAGTGCTCAAAACGATCCTCCGAGCAAACCGGAAGTGACTTCTGGTTTGCTCGGAGGGTCGTTTTGCTCGGAGGGTCGTTTTGAGCTCTCCAAAGGCTTCAGGGACCGTCCGGAGGCTTTCCTGACTCCTCCGGGGGGCGGGGGAGGCTCTTTTCGCCCTCCCCTTATAAAGCCTCTGGAGCCTGGGGAGGGCGAAAAATGGCTTTTAAAAAGGGTGAACTCAGTTGGCCAGCGCGCGCATGCGCGCCTGCCAGCTGACAGGGCAGCGCCTTGCGTGCCCTGACAAATGGCTCCACGTGCCACCTGTGGCACGCGTGCCATAGGTTCGCCATCACTGTCCTAGACAAAAACATGTAGTTAGAGATATTTAAGTCTCTATCTTTTTTTCTTATTCTTCCTTGCTGCCTGTAGCAAAGCATGAGGGAAAACAAAGAGAAGCAGGCCCTTGCTGACCTCATGATCAAGCCAGTGCAACGAATTCCACGCTATGAACTTCTGGTCAAAGTGAGTATCTCAAGTAGGGCTGTTTATTTGGCTCAAAAGAAACCACAATCGAAGAGATTTATATCACCTTTGCAACACTTCTACATCTTTTAAATATCCATTATGTTTCTCTTGTCTGTACATATATACCTTATACATCTATATCTATATCTATATATGGGGATAAGTAAAAATATGCATACATATATAAAAGATGTATTGTATGGAATCAATAGAGATAAAAGATAACTAAAAAGGTATGTGTGTGTATAGGGGGAGCAGTGAGCTCCCTCCCATATTTGGACATACCAGGGGTTGTAACACAAATACATACCTATTTCCCTGGCCTAGCTGATAAGGAAGAGAGCCTGTGGCTTAGTGGCAATTACATTGGCCTAATATGCAATACAGCCCTGGTTCGATTCCCAGTAATGGTATGGCTAGCTGATGAGAGCTAAATAGCTTGAAATAGATCTATACTAGTCTCCCTTTATTTATTTATCAGCACAAATACAACACACACACACACACTTTTACATCCATACATTTTTAGTTACACATATATGTGTGTTATATTTGTTCTGATAAATAAATAAAGGGAGACTAGTCTAGATCTATTTCAAGCTATTTAGCTCTCATCAGCTAGCCATACTCTTACTGGGATTTGAACCTGGGCTGTGTTACATATTAGGCAATGAGCTGAGCCAGGGAAATAGGGCATACCAGGGGTTGTAACACAAATACATATGTATGTATGTATGTATGTATGTGTGTGTGTGTGTGTGTGTATGTATGTATATACATACATACATACATACATACATACATACACGTACATACATATTTTTACTTATCTTTTACATATTTTTATCTTTTACATATTTTACATAGTTTTACTTATCTTTACTTATCTTTTATCTCTATTGATTCCATAAAAGATACCACACACACACACACATTTTTACTTATCTTTTATCTCTATTGATTTCATACAATATATCTTTTATATATACATTTGCTTCTCTTATATTTCTTATTTCATAGTATTTTTACATACAATCTATCTTATATTTTTCCCCTCTTGTTAATTCTGCTGTTTTGTATTTAATCAGTCACTTTTTTCAATGCCGTTGTCACTAAATGAATGGTTGTAAGTCGAGGACTGGCCCTAATGTTATTTTTTTCAGCTCCTAATATTTCTGGCCTTCTTTTCATTTTCTTAGTTTTCCGTTTCCTTTCTTCTGTCTGTTTTACTTCTCTGGTTTGTTTGTTTTTTTCAAACCGTCTCAGAGATTTAACTGAATGCATCACAATGATTAGGTGCTGGGGGAAAAAAAATCCATTTTTATTTTCTTTCTTTCTTTTTTGCTCCCGAAAAATTCCCCAAGGGAGATTTCTTGCGTAAACTCGGAGAGGAGCTAGAAGCATCCAGTGTGACATGGATGTTTTCCATGGGAATTTTTCCCTCTTGTGTTTTCTTCGGAGTTGCTGTCCGTTGACGCTGATTTTTCAATGGTGTGGAAACTAAATGGTCAGGTTTTCCCTTCCTGGCTGAATTCCTTGAATATTTTACATGCCTGTTCAAAGCCTCAGTTTGGAGCTATTTAAAGAAAGGCTGATTACTCATTTTGGACCGCTGAGACCTCCATCCTTGGAGGGGGGGGGAGAGAGATTGAAATCTCTTTTCTAAAATAGCCCTTTGAAGGAAACCATATCTGTCTATCATCCAGGGGGATGTGAAATGCAGGTAGTATATGATCACAATTGGAATGGAGTAGAATAGAGTAGAGTAGAATAGAATAGGAGTGGAATAGGAATAGGAATAGTGGAGTGAAATAGGAATAGAAATGGAATGGAGTAGAGTACAGTAGAGTACAATGGAATAGGAAAGGAAAGGAGTAGAGTAGAATAGAGTAGGAACGGAATGGAGTAGAGTAGAGTATGTAGAGTAGAGTAGAGTAGAATAGAACAGAATACGGAATAGAATAGGAGTGGAGTGGAGTGGAGTAGAGGAGAGGAGAGGAGAGTAGAACAGAATAAGGAATAGAATAGAATAGAATAGAATAGAATAGAATGCTTTATTGGCCAAGTATGACTGGACGCACAAGGAATTTGCCTTCAGTGCAGATGCTCTCAGTGTACATTAAAAAATACATTCATCAAGAATCATAAAATACAACACATAATGATAATCATAGGATACTAAACAAGCAATCAAATCATACTAGGAAACAAAATAAAACAATATAAATCATAAAGATACAAGCAGCAAGGTTATAGTCATAAATAGAAAAGGAGATAGGTAATAGGAAGTCTGAGAAGAAGAATAGTAATGCAGACTTAGTGAATGGTTTGACAGTCTTGAGGGAATTATTTGTTTAGCAGAGGGATGGCATTCGGGAAAAAACTGCCCTGTGTCTAGTTGTCTTGGTGTGCAGTGCTCTATAGCGTCGTTTTGAGGGTGGGAGTTGAAACAATTTATGTCCAGGATGGGACTAGAACTCACAGTCTCCTGTTCATTGGCCCAAAGCCACCCAACCAGCTTTCATGACTAAGGTGGGACTAGAACTCACCGTCTCCTGGTTCCAGCCTGGAGCCTAGATGTGTGTATTTTTGCAATTTGTGAAATTGGGATAAGATGATGATGATGATGATGATGATGATGATGATGATGAAGAAGAAGAAGAAGAAGAAGAAGAAGAAGAAGAAGAAGAAGAAGAAGAAGAAGAAGAAGAAGAAGAAGAAGAAGAAGAAGAAGAAGAAGAAGAAGAAGAAGAAGAAGAAGAAGAAGAAGAAGAAGAAGAAGAAGAAGAAGAAGATGATGATGATGGAGGAGGAATTTGCAGAAGGATCTGGCTTAGCCCTGATCAAATGGCCCAGGGTCTCCTGCTTACGCAGTGGGTTGGACTAGAAGACCTCAATGTCCCTTCCCGCTCTGCGATTCTATTAGAAACAGGATGTTGGGCTCGATGACCTTTTGCCCATTGTGAGGAAGATTTAATGCTTCCATGTTTTATTTTTTTTATTGGGAATAATTCTTTTCGGAGCCTTTTGCAAGCCTCTCCGGCAAATGTCAACATTTGCCAAATTCCTAAGGCTTGAAGCAATGCGTGGACGTCCACCCCCCCCCTACCTCCCCCCAAGCGGGTAGTTGTAAACTCAGATACTCTTGGCACGGGGAAAAAAAGGAATCAGGAAGTCAAGGAAATGTTTAGCGCAAGAAAATGGCCTGCGGAGGAAGAAATATACCACAAGGCAGAGAAGTTTTGTGCCGTAGTGTGACGAAAGGCAGAGACAATGTTGGCAACACCTCTCGTTTACAGTAGGCGGCATTGGTGTGTGTGCGTGTGGTTTTGACACACACAACTGATGGGCTTCACAATCCTTGCCTTCCTGCCTCTTATAAATAAATGACATGGCACAAGAATGGACCACCCAGAATCGCCCTTCCTCGCTCCTCTGAAGATGGATGACAGTTGGCAGAGTTGGCATTCGATTATTCAGCCCTGATGCTTGCAGCTGGCCACTTAGCCAAGCCAATTGATGGGCGTGAATCACCCAGGAGTTGGTTACGTTGGGCAGGGATGGCTCTTCCGCTCAGTCCTTTTTGGCTTCCAGAAGCTGCTGGCACTTGTTCGGTAACCGATGATGTCTGTGAATCCTCTGGGCTTGGCACGAGATGTGGTTAAGTGGTTCCGGAATTGGGTATGTCTAGTTTAATGAAAAGGACTAAGGGAGACATTTTCCAAGGCACCTGAGGGTAGAACAAGAAGCAATGGGTGGAGACTAATCAAGGAGAGAAGCAACTTAGAACTAAGGAGAAACTTCCTGACAGTTAGAACAATTAATCAGTGGAACAGCTTGCCTCCAGAGGTTGTGAATGCCCCAACACTGGAAGTCTTTAAGAAGATGTTGGATAGCCATTTGTCTGGAAGGGTATAGGGTTTCCGGCCAAGGCAGGGGGTTGGACTGGAAGACCTCCAAGGTCCCTTCCAACTCTACTATTGTATATTGTATGATAGCAGTCTTCCAATATTTAATAGGCTGTCACAAAAAAGAGGGGGTCATCCTGTTCTCCAAAGCCCCCGAAGGCAGGACAAGCAATGGATGGAAACGGAGAGAAGCAGCTTGGGATTAAGGAGGAACTTCCAATTAACCAGTGGAACAGCTTGCCACCAGAAGTTGTGGGTGCTCCATTACTGGAGGTTTTTAAGAAGAGACTGGACACCCACTGGTCTGAAATGGTATAGGGTCTCCTGCTTCAGCAGGGGGTTGGACTAGAAGACCTCCAAGGTCCCTTTCAACTCTTTTAGTCTAACGAAGAGAAGGAGCAGGGATGACTTGATAGCAGTCTTCCAGTATTTGAAGGGGGTCCACCTATTCTCCAAAGCCCCCGAAGGCAGGAAAAGAAGCAAAGGATGGAAACTAACCAAGGAGGGAAGCAACTTAGAACTAAGGAGGAATTTCCTGTGAAAACAATTAACCAGTGGAACAGCTTGCCACCAGAAGTAGTGAAAGCTCCATCACTGGAGGCTTTTAAGAAGAGGCTGGAGAGCCATTTGTCCTGAAATAACATAGGGCAGTGTGTGATTTCGTGTGCTATCTGCTTCCCACAGGTGGGGCTTTGGACTAGGGGTTGGGGACCCCTGGTATAGGATCTCCTGCTTGAGCAGGGGGTTGGACTAGAAGACCTCCAAGGTCCCTTCGAACACTATTCTGAACTGAATTGAATTGGGTACGTCTAGTTTAATGAAAAGAAGGACTAAGGGAGACATGATAGCAGTCTTCCAATATCTCAAGAGGGAGTCAAACTATTTTCCAAGGCACCTGAGTGTAGAACAAGAAGCAATGGGTGGAAACTAATCAAGGAGAGAAGCAACTTAGAACTAAGGTGATATTTCCTGAAGTGAGAATAATTAATTAGCGGAACAGAAGTTGCCTCCAGAAGTTGTGAATGCCCCAACACTGGAGGCTTTTAAGAAAGAATTGGAGAGGCATTTGTCTGAAAAGTTATACAGTGTCCTGCCTAAGGAGTGGGTTGGACTAGATGACCTCCAAGGTGATGCGTGATGGCTATTCTGCTCGAAACTATTTGCCTAGCATGTGGAAATATTTGTGTGAATTTTGGTTTAATGTTTTTTTATGCTTTCTCTGATCCAACCAAATTTTGGGCTGCTGTGATAAGATGCGGGCAGAAACTTATTTATGAATGAATGAATCATTCATTCATTCATTCATTCATTCATTCATTCATTCATTTCATTTCATTTCTATAACCACCCAGTTTGTATCCACAACTCTGGACAGCTAACAATAATACATTTCCTGGGAATTGTTTCCCACGAAATGGTCAATTTTTTCCACCTTCTGGAAAGCAAAGTCAAGGAGGAAGCCAGATTCACTTAACAACCATGTTGCTAACTGTAACAACGGCAGTGATTCCCTTAGTGAGAAGGATGTTCCTAAAAATGGAGCCAAATTCGCTTAGCAAATGTCTCACTTAACCACGGAAATTTTGCAGTTCTTCACTGTAAATGGGTTGCGGTGAGAACAGTTAACCAGCGGAACAGCTTGCCTCCAGAAATTGCAGGTGCTCCAACACCAGGGGTGAAAGGTTATCGGTTCGGGCCCCTTCGCTCAAAGCGGCAATAAAAAAATGCTTTCAATTTTTTTTAAAAAAAGTTCTGATTGCCACAGCTGATCATCGCAACCTTTTAAAAACCTTTTTAAAGCATTTTTTTACTATCGGTTCGGGCGAATCAGTAGTAAAAAAAAAATGCTAAAAAAAAGTTTTAAAAAGTTCCGACCATTAGCTGTGCGGCGTGATTTATATTCGCGAGAAAGTAGGAAATACTGCTTTCTAGCGAATCTAAATCGCATGGCACGGCTGTTCTACTTGCCTTTGCAGGCTTAGAAAAGGCTTCTTAGCCCCTGCAGTGCGCATTTGTCTGGGATGGTTTAGGACAGGGGTGTCCAAACTTGGCGACTTTAAGATTTGTGGACTTCAACTCCCAGAATTCTCCAGCCATTTTGTATTCTAGTGCAGAGGTCTTCAAAGTTGGGAACTTTAAGACTTGTGGACTTCCATTCCCAGAATTCCCCAGCCAGTTTGTATTCTAGTGCAGAGGTCTTCAAAGTTGGGAACTTTAAGACTTGTGGACTTCAATTCCCAGAATTCTCCAGCCAGTTTGTATTCTAGTGCAGAGGTCTTCAAACTTGGGAACCTTAAGACTTGTGGACTTCAACTCCCAGAATTCTCCAGCCAGTTTGTATTCTAGTGCAGAGGTCTTCAAACTTGGGAACTTTAAGACTTGTGGACTTCAATTCCCAGAATTCCTCAGCCAGTTTGTGTTCTAGTGCAGAGGTCTTCAAACTTGGGAACTTTAAGATTTGTGGACTTCAACTCCCAGAATTCTCCAGCCAGTTTGTATTCTAGTGCAGAGGTCTTCAAACTTGGGAACTTTAAGACTTGTGGACTTCAATTCCCAGAATTCCTCAGCCAGTTTGTGTTCTAGTGCAGAGGTCTTCAAACTTGGGAACTTTAAGATTTGTGGACTTCAACTCCCAGAATTCTCCAGCCAGTTTGTATTCTAGTGCAGAGGTCTTCAAACTTGGGAACCTTAAGACTTGTGGACTTCAACTCCCAGAATTCTCCAGCCAGTTTGTATTCTAGTGCAGAGGTCTTCAAACTTGGGAACTTTAAGACTTGTGGACTTCAATTCCCAGAATTCCTCAGCCAGTTTGTGTTCTAGTGCAGAGGTCTTCAAACTTGGGAACTTTAAGATTTGTGGACTTCAACTCCCAGAATTCTCCAGCCAGTTTGTATTCTAGTGCAGAGGTCTTCAAAGTTGGGAACTTTAAGACTTGTGGACTTCCATTCCCAGAATTCCCCAGCCAGTTTGTATTCTAGTGCAGAGGTCTTCAAAGTTGGGAACTTTAAGACTTGTGGACTTCAATTCCCAGAATTCTCCAGCCAGTTTGTATTCTAGTGCAGAGGTCTTCAAACTTGGGAACCTTAAGACTTGTGGACTTCAACTCCCAGAATTCTCCAGCCAGTTTGTATTCTAGTGCAGAGGTCTTCAAACTTGGGAACTTTAAGACTTGTGGACTTCAATTCCCAGAATTCCTCAGCCAGTTTGTGTTCTAGTGCAGAGGTCTTCAAACTTGGGAACTTTAAGATTTGTGGACTTCAACTCCCAGAATTCTCCAGCCAGTTTGTATTCTAGTGCAGAGGTCTTCAAACTTGGGAACTTTAAGACTTGTGGACTTCAATTCCCAGAATTCCTCAGCCAGCATGCTGGGGAATTCTGGGAATTGAAGTTCACAAGTCTTAAAGTTCCCAAGTTTAGACACCCTTGGTTTAAGGTCTCCTGTTTGGGCAGGGGGCTGGACTAGAAGACCTCCAAGGCCCCTTCCAGCTCGATTCTGATAGCTTCCCCATCTGGTTGTCTTCCGCTCTTAACGGCACCTGCTCTCTCTTCCCCCATCAGGACCTTCTCAAGCATACCTCAGAGGAGCACCCCGATTATCCGTACTTGATAGAAGCCCAGAAAAGTATCAAGCAGGTAGCTGAGAAGATCAACAAAGGGATGAGGAGCGCAGAGGAGGTGGAGCGCAACGCACGGATAGTGCAAGAGATCGAATCCCACATTGAAGGGATGGAAGACGTAAGTCCTGAAGTTCCTTTTTCTCCCGTTGGCGTAGAGTTTGGAAATATTTTAACTAACACTATTTTGGATTATTCAATGTTATGTCAATTCGTCTTACCATCAATCATTGGCTCTTCTGCTTTCCATACACCATATTTATATTCTATCCATTGCTTTCTTGCCTCTTCTCCCTCTCTCCTCCTCCCTGCCTCCTTTCTTCCCTCTATCGTCCCTCTCTTCTCTACTTTCCCTTCCTCTCTCCTTCTTTCTCCTTTTTCCACTCCTTCTTTCTCTCCTCCTCTTCCCCTCTCTCCTAACCCCTCTCTTCCTCCTCTCATCTCCCTTCTCTCTTCCACACTCTTCATCTCATTTGCATGGTATATTTCAGCATCTGAGCGGGCTCCATTTAATGTTGATGGTGTTACTAATTTCATTTCAATAAACATATTTCATATTAATAATTTTAACATATATCCTCCTTTTAAAAAACAAAGTATAGCTATATAATACTTTGGAAATATTTTAGAGCAGGGGTGTCCATACTTGGCAACTTTAAGACTTGTGGACTTCAACTCCCAGAATTCCCCAGCCAGCTCTGCTGGCTGGGGAATTCTGGGAGTTGAAGTCCACAAGTCTTAAAGTTGCCAAGTTTGGACACCCCTGTTTTAGAGCTATTGCTTTTTCCCCCTGTCTGGTAATAATGTACCTTTCCTTCTTCATCTTCTAGTTGGTGCATTAATTTATTTTCTGTTTCTGTTTTTAAATTTGTACGCCAGCTATCTCCCTGGTTTGTTGGCATTTTCAAAATAATTTTGTCTGGTTGTTTCTAATTGTTGGGGCTGCATCTTCTTGCATAATTAAATTCTACCTGTGCTTAGTTAGTTCTTTTTCTTAAGTTTCTGATTTTGGGGTTCTTTTTGCATTTTTAGTTCCAATTTCTCTAGTTTCCTCCCCCGGAACTCTACATATTGGGAGGTGGGGGGGTGGTCTTTGTTGCTTTTTGCCACGTGTGCAATTGTTATGCCCCCCCACATGGGCTGAAGTTTTCAGATCGGGTGGAGTCCTCTCCACAAATTAGCCACGGCTATTTTACATTACCTAGACCAAGTTTCCGTCTTGGTGGATCTGAAAAAATAAAGTGGGATCCTTGGTACTCTCTGAGTTGGGTTGTTTTCTTGCAGATGTTTCATGACCCTATTAGGTAACTTTATCAGTGCTGTGAGGGAAGAGGGTTGTGAAATGTAGGACAGTGACAGGAGAGGAAGGTGGAGGAATGTAGGGTCCTTGGTGTTCTCCGAGCATGGCTGTTTCCTTGCAGACGTTTCATGACCCAACTAGGTAACATCTTCAGTAGAAGAAGGAGGTGGGATTTGCAGAGTGGAGGATAAGGAGAATGGGAGAGGGGAGGGGAGGAAGGAGAAGAGGAGGAGGAGGGCTCTGGGGTCCTTGGTGCTCTCTGAACTTAGCTGTTTTCTTGCAGATATTTCATGACCCAACTAGGTAACATCATCAGTGCTAGAAGGGAGAAGGGTTTGCTCTGTTCAAGCAAGCTACCATATTATTCGGAGTATAAGACGCACCCCCCCCCTCAAAAAGAGTGTAGAAATGTCGGTGCGTCTTATACATCGAATACATCCATTTTTGGCCTCCCGAAGGCTCCTCCCCCCCCCAAAATGGGTGAAAAATGGGCCATTTTCCACAAAAGCGGAGGCCTTTTTGCCTGCCCCCAGCAGCATACCGCAGGCTTCAGCAGGACTGGGGGAAGGCATGATGTTACCTGGTTGGGTAAAGAAACACCTGCCCAAAAAAAACTAAGCTCAGAGAGCATCAAAGACTTCACAGATGAAGTCACAGATATTCTCCTTTATTAGTCTTTGGCATTATTATGCCAATTGCTGATGAGGGTTTTAGGAGGTGACCCTGATGCTCTCAGCCATTTGTCTGAAACGGTATAGGGTTTCCTGCCTAGGCAGGGGGTTGGACTAGAAGGCCTCCAAGGTCCCTTCCAACTCTGCTATTGTATTGTATTATTATTGTATTATCTCTCATCTCTACAGCTTCAAGCTCCACTTCGGAGGTTTTTACGGCAGGAGATGGTGGTGGAAGTGGTAAGTCCTCCTTGTTGCTCGCTTGCTTCGTTGCTTGTATTCTTACGATTTATACTGATTGTTTTAGTGCAGGGGTGTCCAAACTTGGGAACTTTAAGACTTGTGGACTTCAACTCCCAGAATTCCCCAGCCAGCCATGCTGGCTGGGGAATTCTGGGAGTTGAAGTCCACAAGTCTTAAAGTTCCCAAGTTTGGACACCCCTGTTTTAGCGTGAGAAACGGTCACAAGTCCCTTTTTTTCAGTGCCGTTGTTAACTTCAGATGGTCACTAAATGAGTGGCCATAAGTCAAGGACTATCTCTATGCAGCTATGCCATTAAAAAAATATATCCTATTTTGACTGGATGCCAAATTAGGGAAACCCACTCTGCGTATAGCCGTGCATTTTCATTCATCCTGATCCCAGAGATCTGTGGGGTCCCAAAGCTTGCCCCCTTGCATGTCACTAGCCCTGCCTTGTTTCCTTGTGACCCTTTCCTGGATCTGCTTTCCAGAAGCCGGTGGGTGGGAAGAAGGACCGCTCGCTGTTCCTCTTCACCGACTTGCTGGTTTGCACTACGCTGAAGCGCAAGTCGGGGTCCCTGCGGCGGAGTTCCATGAGTCTGTAAGTACACACTAGCAGTAGCAACAACAGCTGGACTTACATACCGCTTCCCGGTGCTTCCCAGCCCCTCTTTGAGTGGTTTACAGAGTCAACACATTAATTGGGGGTCCTCATTTGACCCACCTTGGAAGGACGGAAGGCTGAGTCAACCCTGAGGTGGTCAGGATCGAACTCCTGGCAGTGAGAAGAGAATTAGCCTCGAATACTGCATTCTCAACCACCAGAAAAGAAGGAAGGAAGGAAGGAAAATGGGGAAGAAGAAGGGAGGAGAATGGGGAAGAGGAAGGAAGGAAGGAAGGGACGGAAGGAAGGAAAATGGGGAAGAGGAAGGAAGGGAAGGAAGGAGAATGGGGGAAGAGGAAGGAAGCAAGGAGAATGGGAGAAGAAGAAGGAAGGAAGGAAGAAAAATGGGGAAGAAGAAGGAAGGAGAATGGGGAAGAGTAAGGAAGGAAGGGAAGGAAGGAAGGAGAATGGGGGAAGAGGAAGGAAGGAAGGAAGGAGAATGGGAGAAGAAGGAAGGAAGAAAAGTGGGGAAGAAGAAGGAAGGAGAATGGGGAAGAGGAAGGAAGGGAAGGAAGGAGAATGGGGGAAGAGGAAGGAAGGAAGGAGAATGGGAGAAGAAGGAAGGAAGAAAAATGGGGAAGAAGAAGGAAGGAGAATGGGGAAGAGGAAGGAAGGAAGGAGAATGGGAGAAGAAGAAGGAAGGAAGAAAAATGGGGAAGAAGAAGGAAGGAGAATGGAGGAGAGGAAGGAAGGAAGGGCAATAGACTTATATACCGCTTCACAGTACTTTCCAGCCCTCTCTAAGCGGTTTACAGAGTCAGCCTCTTTCCTCCAACAATCTGAGAAGGAAGGAAGGAAGGAGAAAAGGAATAGCAATAGCCCTACCGCCTTATAATGCTTTACCGGCCACTCTAAGCAGTTTACAGAGTCAGCCTTTTGCCCCCAACAATCTGGCTCCTCATTTGACCCACCTCGGAAGGACAGGAGGCTGAGTCAACCTGGAGCCAGTCAGGATCGAACTGCTGGCAGTGGGCAGAGTCAGCCTGTAATGGTACACTCTAACCACTGTGCCACCCGGAAGGAGAATGAGAAAGGGAATAAGAGAAGAAGGAAGGGTTGGAGGGAAGGAAAGAGGGGGAAAAGAAGGAATAGCAGTAGCACTTATATACTGCTTCATAATGCTTTTCCGGCCCTTTCTAAGCGGTTTACAGAGTCACCCTCTTGCCCCCAACAATCTAACCCTAACCCTTGAGGTGGTGAAAATCGAACTGGTGGGCAGAGTTAGCTTGCAATATTGCATTCTAACCACTGGATGGACTTCAACTCCCAGAATTCCCCAGCCAGCATGGTTTGAGCTCTGACTGGATGGTGGGGAAGGGAAGGATTGAAGCTCCTTGAAGACAGCTGGTCCTTTGCATCCTTTGAGAGGGTCCTTGAGGCCACCTGGAGGTTTTATCTGTGTCCTCAGGGTCCCCTGAGTGGTGCAAATGGGTGTGGAGCCAACAGTGAAGGGACACGGGGCAGAAAACACCCTGCAGCCAAAAAGGCTCCAAACTCATTTGCACCACTCGGGTGACCCACAGACAAAGCTCCAGGTGGCCTCAAGGACCCTCTAAAACAGGGGTGTCCAAACTTGGGAACTTTAAGACTTGTGGACTTCAACTCCCAGAATTCCCCAGCCAGCCATGCTGGCTGGGGAATTCTGGGAGTTGAAGTCCACAAGTCTTAAAGTTCCCAGGTTTGGACACCCCTGCTCTAAAAGGAGGCAAATGACCAACTGTCTGCAAGGCAGATCAATCCTTCCATCCTTCACCATCCAGTCGGAGCTGAAGAAGCTTCTCGGAGGAGGAGCGAAACGTCTTCAAAAGAAAAAAAAAACCGGAAAGTCCAGTTGCCTCCTGAAAAAAAAGCACCTTTAGGATGGCCCCGAGTCACTTTTTCCAATGCTGTTGTCACTTGAAACGGTCACTGAACAAATGGTTGTAAGTCCAGGACGCCCTGTATTTGATTTTTTTAAAAGCAAATGCCTCCCCGTAGCTTTGTTACCGCGAAGTTCTCAGTCTCCGTTTTTTTTCTCTCTTGGGGGGTTTCCCTTCCAGCTACACAGCAGCCAGTGTGATTGACACAGCCAGCAAGTACAAACTGCTCTGGAAAATGCCTTTGGAGGACGTGGAGATGGTGAAAGGTTTGTGGCGGCGGCTGTAGTAGGGATAGTCGAAGCCGTTGTGTAACGTTGCGCTTCTTAGAAACAGTTTTCATCCCAAGCTGAGATTTCTCTCGAATCAAGCCAGGCCACTTGCAGGGGGAAAAGCCAGACCAGGATTGGTGGATGTTATCTGCAGAAACGGACACGAGGAGGAGGAGGAGGAGGAGTCTGCCATTTCGTTACCCAACTAGGAAACACTCTGCACTGATGAGGTTACCTGGCTGGGTCAAGAAACGTCTGCAAGAAAAACAACCAAGTTCAGAGGGCAACAAGGACCCCATAATCTTCTTCTTCCTCCTCCTCCTCCCTGCATATCCCTCTCCCTTCTAGCACTGGTGATGTTCCCTAGATGGGTAATAAGCCTTAAAAAAAAACCACTCAGTGCAGAGAGCATCAATTCCACAATTCTCTTCCCCTTCCTCATGTCCCTCCTGTGTAGCACTGATGATGTTCCCTAGTTGGGTCATGAAACGTTTGCAAGAAAACCACCAAGCTCAGAGAGCACCGAGGACCCCACAGTCGTCGTCCTCCCCCTCCTTCACAAATCCTGCCCCCTTCTAGCCCTGATGATGTTCCCTAGTTGGGTAATAAAAAGTCTGCAAGAAAACAACCAACATCAGAGAACAGCAAGGACCCCACAGTCCCCCTCCTCTCCTCTTCTCTAAACCCCACTCCTTTCTAGCATTGATGATGTTACCTAGTTGGGTCATGAAATGTTTGCAAGAAAACCGCCAAGCTCAGAGAGGACCAAGGACCCCACAGTCCTCCTCCCCTCTGCATACCCCCTCTCCCTTCTAGCACTGATGATGTTACCTACTTTGGTAATGAAATGTCTTCAAAACAACCACCCAGTGCAGAGAGCATCCACTCCTCTTCCTCCTCCTCCTCCTCCCCCACCTCCTCCTCCTCCTCTTCCTATTGTCTTTCTCCTTCTGTCCCATCCGTCTAGGACTGATGATATTACTTAGCTAGGTAATGAAATGTTTGCAACCTCAGAGACCACTAAGGACCGCCCAGTCCTCCTCCTCTCCACAAACCCCTCTCCCTTCCAGCAGTGATGATGTTCCCTAGTTTGGTAATGAAACGTCTGCAACAAAATATCCAAGGTCAGAGGGCATCAGGGACCCCACAGTCGTCCTCTTCTTCTCTCTTTCTCTTCCACTCTTTTCTCCTCCTCTCTCTTCCATTCTCCTCCTCTTTCACCTTCTTCTTCCTTCTTCACCTTCTCCTCCTCTGCTTCTTCTTCTTTTCCTTCTCCTCCTCCACCACCTCTTCTTCTCCTCCTCCTCCTCTGCTTCGTCTCCTCCTCCTCCTCTGCTTCTTCTTCTTCTCCTCCTTCTCCTCCTCCTCCTCTGCTTCTCCTCCTCCTCCTCCTCCTCCTCCTTGCACCCCCCTCCTTTCTAACATGGATGATGTTCCCTAGATGACTCATGAAATATCTTCCAAGAAAACCACCCAGGTGGGAGACCACCAAGGACCCCCAGGCCTCCCACCTCAGCTAGAGATATTCTCTTATCAGCATGTCAAGACTGCAGGCAAAATCTAGGAAAGAACCAAGCCGTTCAATCCCACCCCTTTCTCTCACAGATGACCTGATGGATCTCTTTAGGACATAACCAGTGGGAGGCCTTAAATGGTTTTTTTCTCCCCTGCACACACAGGGAGCTGTCAATCCAGCAATCGTGACAGCATCCAGAAAGCCATCTGCCGCTTGGACGAAGACCTCAGCACCCTTGGCCAAGTTAGCAAACTCTCGGAGACCCTCAGTTTCCCCCACCAGGTGAGACATCTTCCCAGTGGTGAAATGGACGTTTTTTTGCAAACCGGGTTCTCTGGGCGTGGCTTGGTGGGCGTGGCTTGGTGCGGGGGTAGTCATGTGACTGGGTGGGCATGGCCAACTTTTAAAAACTTTTAAAGCATTTTTTACTACCTATTCGCCCGAACCAGTAGTAAAAAATGCTTTAAGAATTTTTTTAAAAAAAGGTTCAGCCGTGTGATCGTGGGAACCTTTTTTTTTTTCACTTTTTAAAAGTATTTTTAAACTACTGGTTCGTGGAAATAGGTAGTAAAAAAATTATTGAAAAATTGAAAAAAGGGTTCCATAATGGCACGGGCTCACGGCTGATCCATGAGATCATTGGAAGCTTTTTTTTTCTCTTTTTTCTTTTTAAAGCTTTTTTTTCCTGCCAGTTCGGGCAAATAGCCAGGGAAAAAATGCTTTGGAAAGCAGGAAAAAAAGCTTCTGACGATTTTGCAGCACACAGCTCAGCCACGCAATGCTCGGAAGCTTTTTTTTTTTTTTTACTACCGATTCGCAGAACCAACAACAATTGTCCCTGTTAAGTAATTAAGCTCCCCGTTAGAAGAGCGAGTATGCAGAGAAGCGTAACGAGAGTGATATGGAATAACACGCATAAACCAGCATACAGAGACACTGAATAGTATAAAAATATAGTAGTTTACTATGTAGAAATATAGAGGTATTCAGAGTCCGGTTATCAGTCCACATCATACACAGTTCAGTCATTCAGTTATCAAAATAGTCTAACACACAAAATATAGCTAAACAGTAGCAAACCACAATACCTCAATATACACCGACCAGCATCTAACAAAACAGAGAGCTAACAGCCATTCTGGCTCCCTCTTATGGCTGCTTGAGGTAACAAACCAATTGCAACTCTTAAGCATTTAAAGTAACAGTAAAGTAATCATAGCTTATATACATTGTCAAACCAAGCCTAGGGTTACATCCCTAACAGTCCCTACCAGTTCACGCAAACCAATGCGAACCAGTAGCATTTCGCCCCTTCATCTTCCCCATCAAAATGTCAGAGAAGGAAAGTTTAAATGGAAAAAGAAAAGAAAAGAAATACGGTTGGCCAAAACGAACAACCCAATCACATCCTTAAATCATGGCTAAAACATCTTCAATAAAATCACTACAGGTAGTCCTCAACTTACAACCACCATGGCGCCCCAGATATCTGTGGCTAAGCGAGACAGTTCTTGAGCAAATTTTGATTCGTTGTATGACCTTTCTTGCCACAGTTGTTAAGTGGGTCACTGCCGTTGTTAAGTTAGTCATGCTTTTTCACAGTTACGGCCATTGCAGCGCCCCCACAGTCATGCAATCTCCATTCGGATGCTTGGCAGTTGATACACATTTATGACGGTCGCAGTGATCCGTTTTGCGACCTTCCGACAAGCCAAGTCAATGGGGGAAGCCCGATTGGCTTAACAACCATGTTGCTCAATTAACAACCGCACGGATTTGCTTATGAAATGCGGCTAGAAATGGGGCAAAACTCGCGTAACCGATTTCTCACTTAGCAAACCTAACTTTGGGGTTGAATTGTGGTCGTAAGTCAAGGACTACCTGTACAATGACAAACGGGCTTTTTTAGTGGGTCACGTTGTTGTCGTTTTTTTAGCTTAACAATATGATCTGCCCCTAAAAGGCCAGTTGTGGTTCTTTTTGTCAAGGTTCCAAGTAACACATCCATTGCAAGCAAGACTCCGAGGCAATTGAATTCCTCAAAAGATTGCTTTTATATGGAAGTATCATATTGGCATCTATTTGGTGAAAACCGACTCTGAAAACTCACCTCAGAAAAAGTAAAACGAACTCAAAACAATCAGTCACATGGTCCAATCACGGCTCAGTCTGGTTGCCTGGTGACATCACTCCTCCTTCCTCTGCACAGGTGTGAGAATGTCCTTGGTTCTCAAGAGAAAGTATTTTGTTTTGGCTACAAAAATCCCCTCTATCTCAAATCCCCCCTCCCTGACCCTCAGCTCTTGTGTGGCAACGCTGAAGCGGTCCAAAATGGTTTCGGTCAGGTCAGCTTCAGGGTTGACCCTTTTGGTCTGCTAGAAAATCATGGCTCAGGTTGTTTCCCTCACACACTCACCCAAAATTCACCTTATCCGCAAGTTTTTGAAATTCCCACGACTCTCCTTCTAATCTCCGCTCTCTTCTTCAGACTCTGGATGACGTCATCAAGGACTTAATGGCCGCCATCCACCGGGAACTGACCGAGAAGCAGTCCGTGTCCTTCAGCCTCTCCTTCCCACCCAACAAAATGGAGCTCACCGTCACCAAATCCGACAGCACCGACTCTCACATTTTTGAATTTCCCAATCCGGATGCCCGGCACAGTTTTGAACAAGGTTTTGAGGACGCCAAGAAAAAGCTAGGTAGCTTACAATGACGCTTTGGCACCCGGTGTTAGAATGAACTCCGTTCTAACTTTCCCGACTGTTCTCAATGCTCCTTGCTACCCGCACACCCCGCAGGTAGAAAACTAGCGGCTCAGCATGAAAATGTGTCTGCCGTGTGCGCCCTGATACGCTGGTTTTCCACGAACAGGGATTAGAGGCGGGTTGGAGAAGCCTTTCATGATGGTTTCTTCAATCTGGATGATGCTACAAATTTGTTAGGGTTTCTTAATTTACTTTCAATTTTAATCTACATATATAAAACCGGCTGTGTATGTGTGTGTGTGTATGTTCCAGCATAATTCTGGAATGCCTCGAGCAATTTCAATCAAACTTGGTACACAGATGACTTACCCTCTGGTGGAAAATACTGTGGGGGGTAAGACACCCCTAACACCCCTCGGGGTGTGTGTTCTGTTAAGAAACAGCCTGTTGTGCCTTAAAACGACTTCTACTGTACTGCCATAATTGTACAGCACAGTAGAGTTGCCATGGTAATGGCTTCACAGTATTGCACCAGGGGGCGCCCTCTGGTAGGGGGGAAAATCCAACATTAGAAATTACATTTGGTCTGGACATTTTCCCCCTATAAATAAATACCCGGGCAACGCTTGGTTATCATCTAGTTTACTTTAAAGAAAGACTAGAAACAAGGAGAGATTAAAAACAGGAGATGGTGAGTTCTAGTCCCGCTTTAGGCATGAAACCCAGCTGGGTGACTTTGGGCCAATCACCAGGAGACGGGGAGTTCTAGTCCCGCCTTAGGCATGAAACCCAGCTGGGTGACTTTGGGCCAATCACCAGGAGACGGGGAGTTCTAGTCCTGCCTTAGGCATGAAAGCCAATTGAGTGACTTTGGGCCAATCACCAGGAGATGGTGAGTTCTAGTCCTGCCTTAGGCATGAAAGCCGGCTGAATGACTTTGGGCCAATCACCAGGAGACGGTGAGTTCTAGTCCTGCCTTAGGCATGAAAGCCGGCTGAATGACTTTGGGCCAATCACCAGGAGACGGTGAGTTCTAGTCCTGCCTTAGGCATGAAAGCCGGCTGGGTGACTTTGGGCCAATCAACAGGAGACGGTGAGTTCTAGTCCTGCCTTAGGCATGAAAGCCAGCTGGGTGACTTTGGGCCAATCACCAGGAGATGGTGAGTTCTAGTCCTGCCTTAGGCATGAAAGCCGGCTGGGTGACTTTGGGCCAATCACCAGGAGATGGTGAGTTCTAGTCCTGCCTTAGGCATGAAAGCCGGCTGGGTGACTTTGGGCCAATCACCAGGAGATGGTGAGTTCTAGTCCTGCCTTAGGCATGAAAGCCGGCTGGGTGACTTTGGGCCAATCAACAGGAGACGGTGAGTTCTAGTCCTGCCTTAGGCATGAAAGCCAGCTGGGTGACTTTGGGCCAATCACCAGGAGATGGTGAGTTCTAGTCCTGCCTTAGGCATGAAAGCCGGCTGAATGACTTTGGGCCAATCACCAGGAGACGGTGAGTTCTAGTCCTGCCTTAGGCATGAAAGCCGGCTGAATGACTTTGGGCCAATCACCAGGAGACGGTGAGTTCTAGTCCTGCCTTAGGCATGAAAGCCGGCTGGGTGACTTTGGGCCAATCACCAGGAGACAGGGAGTTCTAATCCCGCCTTAGGCATGAAAGCCAGCTGGGTGACTTTGGGCCAATCACCAGGAGACGGTGAGTTCTAGTCCCTCCTTAGGCATGAAAGCCGGCTGGGTGACTTTGGGCCAATCACCAGGAGACGGTGAGTTCTAGTCCTGCCTTAGGCATGAAAGCCGGCTGAATGACTTTGGGCCAATCACCAGGAGACGGTGAGTTCTAGTCCTGCCTTAGGCATGAAAGCCGGCTGGGTGACTTTGGGCCAATCAACAGGAGACGGGGAGTTCTAGTTCTGTCTTAGACGTGAAAGCCAGCTGGGTGGCTTTGGGCCAATCACCAGGAGACGGGGAGTTCTAGTTCTGCCTTAGGCATGAAAGTCAGCTGGGTGGCTTTGGGCCAATTACCGGGAGACTGGGAGTTCTAGTTCTGTCTTAGACGTGAAAGCCAGCTGGGGGACTTTGGGCCAATCACCAGGAGACGGGGAGTTCTAATCCCGCCTTAGGCATGAAAGCCAGCTGGGTGACTTTGGGCCAATCACCAGGAGATGGTGAGTTCTAGTCCCGCCTTAGGCATGAAAGCCGGCTGGGTGACTTTGGGCCAATCACCAGGAGACGGGGAGTTCTAGTCCCGCCTTAGGCGTGAAAGCCAGCTGGGTGACTTTGGGCCAATCACCAGGAGACGGGGAGTTCTAGTTCTGTCTTAGACGTGAAAGCCAGCTGGGTGACTTTGGGCCAATCACCAGGAGATGGGGAGTTCTAGTTCTGCCTTAGGCATGAAAGCCAGCTGGGTGGCTTTGGGCCAATCACCAGGAGACGGGGAGATCTAGTCCCGCCTTAGGCGTGAAAGCCAGCTGGGTGACTTTGGGCCAATCACCAGGAGACGGGGAGTTCTAGTTCTGTCTTAGACGTGAAAGCCAGCTGGGTGACTTTGGGCCAATCACCAGGAGACGGGGAGTTCTAGTTCTGTCTTAGACGTGAAAGCCAGCTGGGTGACTTTGGGCCAATCACCAGGAGACGGGGAGTTCTAGTTCTGCCTTAGGCATGAAAGTCAGCTGGGTGGCTTTGGGCCAATTACCGGGAGACTGGGAGTTCTAGTTCTGTCTTAGACGTGAAAGCCAGCTGGGGGACTTTGGGCCAATCACCAGGAGACGGGGAGTTCTAATCCCGCCTTAGGCATGAAAGCCAGCTGGGTGACTTTGGGCCAGCTGGAGGACTTTGGGCCAATCACCAGGAGAAAACAGGAGGAAGAAGGAGTATTATGTATGTTCACCGCCTTCAGTTATTTACAAAATAATAATGATGATAAAGGCAGGATAAAAATAAAGGAATATTCTTTACCAAACTATAAAATGTATTATAA
Organism: Natrix helvetica; assembly: GCF_964273705.1. Lineage (NCBI taxonomy): Eukaryota > Metazoa > Chordata > Lepidosauria > Squamata > Natricidae > Natrix > Natrix helvetica. The sequence goes on along the minus strand of NC_138550.1, from coordinate 2,700,541 downwards.
AACTGAAAATCCGTATCATGTTTGAAGCTCTGTTTATTTGTTTCTCTCTCATTATGCAGCTTCTAACAAAAACTGCCTGGACCCTGAGTTCCTAAAGGCCATCCCCATTATGAAAACACGCAGTGGCATGCAAGTAGGTGCAAGTCCAACGTTTTGCTCTTTTCTTCTTCTGACCCAGGCTTCCCCAGCAGCACGAAGCCGAGTCCTCGTCCTGAGAAACCCCTTTTTATTTCATTGACAGCGAATTCCTCTCCAGCAAACTCTTTCCTCTCCCACAGTCTTTCAAGATAGGTCACCCTTACCGACCTTGATCAGTCTTGGAGAGTGGCCAAGCCAATATCTTTCAGATGCAAGAATGCAGGAATGAACGAATGGCCTCCTGCAAACTCCACTCCCCTGTTGCTCCTCTTTTATTCCCTATGGGAGGGGCCATTCATCGTCCACCTGTGGCCTTACTCCCAAATCGACTCCTGTTCTATAGCTCTTCCCTTCTCCTGGCAGCTCTGCGCATACACACACTGGGAACAGGCTCCAGCTGTTCTTCTGCCCCACTGATGTCTGACTCCGAAGGCAGCTGATAACAGTCAGACAGCTCTGGTCCCATCTCTGCCTCCGACACAGAGCCCTCATCCGAGCCTTCCCCAGACTCCAGGACTGGCCCAGGTTCCTCCCCAACCTCCTCACTGTCCGAATCTGCTGCCAGCTGCACTGGCCACTGACGAGCCACAACATTTCTCTCACTACAGGTTCTTCAGTATACTACGAAGTTATTCCTTTCACCTGCCCAATGCTTAAAAGGCTCTTGAATGCAACTCATTTGTTTCTGTTGTATGTCCCTTGAAGAGTATGATGATTTCCTGACTCACTTTGCTTCTGTCTCCCTTAATCTCAGAAGCAACTCTTCAAGTACAGGCATTCCTTGACTTATGACCACAGTTGAACCCAAAATTTCTGTTGCTGGGAGACATTTGAGTTTAGCCCCATTTTATGACTTTTCTTGCGGCAGTCATTAAGTGAATCACTGCCATTGTTACCTTGGTGACATGGTTTTTTAGTGAACCTGGCTTCCCTATTGACTTTGCTTGTCGGAAGTTCGCAAAAGGGGATCACGTGATCCCAGGACACTGCAACCGCCGTAAATATGAATCGGTTGCCAAGCACCTGAATTTTAATCAGATGACCACGGGGGAAGCTGCAATGGCCGTAAGCATGAAAAACGGCCGTAAATCACATTTTTTCCAGCGTTGTTGTGACTTTGAATGGACACTAAATGAACTGCTGTGAGTTGAGGACTACCTACATTAAATCAAACTTTAAGAAGTTTGGAATCCTTGGAAGACTTCAACTCCCAGGATTCAATTGCTGCCTGGGGGAATTCTGGGAATTGAAGTCCACCCATCTTTAAGTTCCTCTGGTTGAGAAATACGGTTTGGAGCGGAGTTTCCCATCCTTTTTAAGATCGATGGACTTCGACTCCCAGAATTCAATTGCTGGCTGGAGAATTCTGGGAATTGAAGTCCACCCATTGTTGAGGTTGAGAAATATGGTTTAGAACAGCGCTCCCCATCGTTTTTAAGACTGATGGACTTCAACTCCCAGGATTCAATTGCTGAGTGGGGAATTCTGGGAATTGAAGTCCACCCAGCAATCTTAAAATTGCTGGAGTTGAGAAAAACAGTTTAGAACAGCGTTCCCCATTGTTTTTAAGACTGATGGATTTCCAACTCCCAGAATTCAGTTGCTGCCTGGGGGAATTCTGGGAATTGAAGTCTACCCATCTCCCAGTTCCTGTGGTTGAGAAACTCTTATTAGTATGGGCAGGAAATTGTGAGGAGTAAAACCCCCTCCGCTTGCTGGCCTGCTGACAATAAAGACCTTCTGGGCGACTTCTTTTGCTTCCCCCTCCCCAGTTCTCCTGCGCCTCCCCCAGCCACAGCAACCCGGAGAATGCCTGCGAGGTCTGGGTCTGCAACAGCGACGGTTACGTGGGCCAGGTGTGCCTGCTCAGCATCCGGAAGGAGCCCATCGTGGAAGCCTGCATTGCCGTCTGCTCCGCGCGGATTCTGTGCATCGCCTCCGTGCCGGGGCTCAAGAGGACCTACAGGTAGCAGCCCTGCCAGCCCCCCCCCCTCGACCTCTGGGGGTGCTTGAGGTGGACTCTGCTTGGGAATCTCTAGAGGGTTCCCAAGAGTCCCACTGCAGAAGGAAGGAGGGGTCTGTGGGGAGCTTTTGCTTCGTTCATTCATTCAGAAAAAATATATACGGGCCGTGTTTTTATGGAGGGGAGGGGAGGAGAGGAAGGAACGGTGGAGAGAGGAGAGGGGAAAAGGAAGGAGAGGAGATGAAAAGGAAGGAGAGGAGAAGGGAAGAGAGAAGAGGAGAAAAGGAAGGAATGGTAGAGAGAGGAGAGGAGAAAAGGAAGGAAAGGAGAATAGTAGAAAAGGAAAGAGGAGAGGAGAAATGGGAGGAAAGGTGGAGAGAGGAGAGGGAAAAAGGAAGGAGAGGAGAATAGGATAAAAGGAGGAGAGGAGAAATGGAAGGAAAGGTGGAGAGAAGAGAGTGGAAAAGGAAGGAGAGGAGAATAAGAGAAAAGGAAAGAGGAGAGGAGGAAAGGGAGGAAAGGAGGAGAGAGGAGAGGAGAAAAGGAAGGAAAGGAGAATAGTAGAAAAGGAAAGAGAGGAAAGGAGAAATGGGAGGAAAGGTGGAGAGAGGAGAGGGGAAAAGGAAGGAGAGGAGAATAAGAGAAAAGGAAAGAGAGGAGAGGAGAAAAGGAAGGAGAGATGAAAAGGAAGGAAAGGAGGAGAGAAGAGAAGAGAGGAGAAAAGGAAGGAAAGGAGGAGAGAAGAGAAGAGAGGAGAAAAAGAAGGAAAGGAGGAGATTCTATCGTTTTGGTAACTTTCCCCAGATTTTTTCCCCAGTCTTTCCCCAGGATTCCCACCTTTCCTGTTTAATTTCCCCTTTTTTTTGGGGGGGGGGGCAATTCTAGGATGTGGGGAAACTTTCTGTATCTTTTAAAATTCCAGTCCTAGCCTTATTCTACTGCGGGAAGCATCTTTCAGTAAAAGGACCATTCGCTTCAACCAAATGGAGTCAAAGGTCTTTCTTTTTCTTTTCTTTTTTATAAATTTTATTTTGCTTGTACAAACTTCACATCTTTGCAGCACATTACATTTTTTTACCTGTCTGTTGTGTCTGTTTTATCTATACCCATAAATCTTTTATAACTATAACTTCATATATTTGTGCATTTACATTATTTCATACATTTTTTTTCATTCTATATGTAATATTCTATATAGTCTACGTGTAACAGTTTTTACTACATTCACGTCATTTTGTGTAATATTTATTTGCTATAGTCTATCTCATATTTCAATCTTTTAATCCTTTTCCGGTTGTGTAGTTGTCTATCGTTTTGTTGATCCTTCTTCCTTTCTTTTTTGCTTTCCTGCTTTTCCCCTCCTTTCCTCTCGCCAATTGTACAATACATCCCATACGGAGTAGTATTCAAATTCGTCTTTCTCTTTTAATACTTTCATGAGCCTATCCATCTCTGGGTCTTTCTTTCCTGAGGGATCAGACCGGGACAGGACTGACACTAGAAGTACATGTAACAAAGCTCTGCCACTCATTTTCTCTTTGCAACGCTTTCCTTCCACCAGGGAACGTCCGGTCTCTCTGGCCAGCCCGGCCTCGGAGCCAGCAAATCCCACCCTGGATGAGACACCACCTCAAGCCTGTTTGCACATTTCCATTTCTGGTTCTTCTCTGGAGATCTCGGAGCCGATGGACACCGCTGGCAGGGAACTCGTCCCGTTTGACAGCGATGATACCGACGACGAGTCCTCGCCGAGTCCTTCCGGAACACTTCAGAGCCATTCCACCATCTCCAGTTTTACAAGTGAGTTCTCGGTTTCTAGAAAAAGAGGATATGGTGACCTGTAGAGAGAGTGTTGTGGCCCGCCAGTGGTCAGCAGAGCTGGCAGCAGATTCGGACAGTGAGGAGGTTGGGGAGGAAGATGGGCCAGTCCTGGAGTCCGGGGAAGGCTCTGATGAGGGCTCTGTGTCGGAGGCAGAGAGGGGGCCTGGGCCGTCTGACAGTTATCAGCTGCCTTCAGAGTCAGACATCAGTGAGGCAGAGTAACAACTGGAGCCTGTTCCCAGTGTACGCATGCGCAGAGTTGCCAGACGAAGGGAACAGCTAAAGAACAGGGGTCGACTTGGGAGTAAGGCCACAGGTGGAGGATGAATGGCCCCTCCCATAGGGAATAAAAGAGGGAGCATCAGGGGAGTGGAGTTTGCAGGAGGCCATGAGTTTCCTTCATTGGTTCGTGACACTCTGAGACTCCTGGCCAAGTTCTGCAGATCTTGGCCTGTCAGCTCTCCAAGGCAGAGAAGGTCTGTGACCGTAAATCCTCCCTTGAAAGACTTTGCTGGATGTGAAGGAGCAGAATTCACAGTTAATTAATAAAAGGTTTTTTTTTTTCGGGACCAGGAGTTGGCTTCATTCTCTTGGGAAGCCTCGGTCAGAGCAGATAGTTCTCAGCTTACAACAGTTCATTTAGTGACTATTCAAAGTTACAACAGCACTGAAAAAAGTGACATGAGTGGTTTTCAAACTTACGACCATTTTTCTCAACCTGGGCAATTTTAAAACGGGTGGAATTTCAACTTCCAGAATCTCCGTGGCTGCCTGTGGAATTCTGGAAGTGGAAGTGAGAATAGCAGAATCAAAGAATAACAGAGTTGGAAGGGACCTTGGAGGTCTTCTAGTCGAACCCCCTGCTCAGGCAGGAAACCCGATACAGATAGTCCTCGACTCACAACAGTTCATTTAGTGACTGTTCAAAGTCACAATGCCACTGAAAAAAGTGACATGACCATTTTTCACACTTACGACCATTGTAGCATCCCCACGATCAAAATTCAAATGCTTGACTCATATTTATGATGGTTGCAGCATCCTGGATCGACATGTGATCTCTTTGTGTGACCCTCTGACAAGCAAAGTCAATGGAGAAGCCATATTCACTCTACAACCATGCCACTCATTTAACAATTGCGGTGATTCACTTAACAACGGTGGCAAGAAAGATAATAAAACAGTCAGAATCCACTTAATACAGGGGTGTCCAAACTTGGGAACTTTAAGACTTGTGGACTTCAACTCCCAGAATTCCCCAGCCAGCCATGCTGGCTGGGGAATTCTGGGAGTTGAAGTCCACAAGTCTTAAAGTTCCCAAGTTTGGACACCCCTGACTTAACAAATGTCCCACTTAACAGAAGTGTTGGGCTCAATTGGGGTGATACATTGAGGCCTTTATGTACCACAAAAGTCCCATTCAAGACATACATACACTCACAGAAAAACACACACGGAGTTGTTGTTTTAAGCCTGTTTCCAGGGGTGAAATCCTCCCGGTTCGGCTGTGAGCCACGCGATCATCGGAAGCTTTTTCCCACTTTTTAAAGCATTTTTTTCCTGCCAGTTTGAGCAAATAGGCAGGAACAAAATGCTTTAAAAAGTGAAAAAAAGTTGGCTACGCCCACCCAGTCACATGACCCCCCCACAAGCCACGCCCACAGAACCAGTAGTAAAAAAAAATAGGTTTCACCACTGCCCGTTTCCATCAACCAAGGCTGAGTTGCTTTAATAAACATTTTAAAAATCCACCTTTTTTCCCCACCACCCACCAGAAAGTACTTAGTTAAAGCATCATGGAAGCATGGGAGCACAAACAAACTCCGTTGTCTTTCGGTTCCTAAGAAACAGGCCTTGGATTACCTAGCAAAATGTCCAAATATTTGTGCTCCCTTGGAAGCTGCCCTTGTTTATCCACTTCGAGAGCAGCAGCGTCGTTACAACCGAGACGGAATAATGTGACGTCTTCGGCCCAAAATGAGAGCTTGTTATCGGAGGTTTTGTTATTGTTTATATTAATGCTGTAGCCGGTGTCAAGATGGTGCGATATGATAGCCTGTTAATAAAAAAAAAAATGCACTGGAATAAACCAGCCCAAATAAAAACGCTCCCTCCTAAAACACACACACACACACAGATTAAGGTAAAGGTTCCTCTCGCAAAGATGTGCCAGTCGTTCCTTACTCTAGGGATTCGAACCGTCAAACTGCCGACCTTTCTGATTGACAAGGTCAGCATCTTAGCCACTGAGCCACCCGTTTTATTTATTTTTATATATATATCGGGTGACATATATATATATATATATATATATATATATATATATATATATATATATATATATATATATATATATATATATATATATATATATATATATATATATGTCTTATGTCACAACCCCTTGTATGCCCAAATATATATCTATGTGTGTTGTGTTTGTGCTGATAAATAAATAAAGGGAGACTAGTATAGATCTATTTCAAGCTATTTAGCTCTCATCAGCTAGCCATACCCTTATTGGGATTTGAACCTGGGCTGTATTACATATTAGGCAGATGTATTAGCCACTAAGACACAGGCTCTCCTCCTTTATCGCCTATAAAATAAAAATTATATATATATATATAAAAAGCTGCAGTCCACCACTTGAAACAATATAAAGCCATTTATTCTAGCAGCCATTTAAAAATAGCAGCACATATCTCCAAGCATAACTTCCTGTTTATCTATAAACTCGTTTTCCCAAGTTTTTGTCTGCTAAACTTGGTGGAGCTTCACTTCTCCAACATTCCTGCTAGAGGGGGTGCGAAGCTGTGATTTGAGGAAGTTGAAGAAAGAAAGAATTCTGGATTTGGGAAAGGACTTCTAGACAGAGGAGGTACCGAGAACCCATCAGAGAAAATAAATAAGTAAGGGCAACAACAGAAAGGAAGAGGGATGAGGAGGGAAAAGAAGAAAGGGTAAAGCAGAGGGAGTAAGGGAGGGGAATTAAGAGTAGGAGAGAGGGGAAGAAAGAGGAGAAGAGAGGAGAAGGGGGAAAGAGGGGAAGAAGAAAGGAAGAGGGATGAGGAGGGAAAAGAAGAAAGGGTAAAGCAGAGAGAGTAAGGGAGGGGAATTAAGAGTAGGAGAGAGGGGAAGAAAGAGGAGAAGAGAGGAGGCAGGGAAAGAGGGGAAGAAGAAAGGAGGGAGGATGAGGAAGGAAAGAAAGAAAGGGTAAAAGCAGAGGAAGTAAAGGAGGGGAATTAAGAGTAGGAGAGCGGGGAAGAAGGAAGAGAGGAGGAGAGGGGGAAAGAGAGGGGAAGAAGAAAGGAGGGAGGATGAGGAGGGAAAGGAAGAAAGGGTAAAGCAGAGGAAGTAAGGGAGGGGAATTAAGAATAGCAGAGAGAGGAAGGAGGAGGAGAAGAGAGGGAAAGAAGAAAGGAGGACGGAGGAGGAAAGTAGAAGGCAGAGAAGGGAGGATGAGAAGATGGAAGGAGGAAGGTTGTTGCAAAATAAGATGGAGGCACCGGGTAGCAAGAAAGTGACCCAAACTGTATTCTATACAAGTGTGTATAAATGAGTATAGAGACTAATGATGAACAGACAAATGTTAAATAGCAATTATAAGAATGTATATCTATGAATGAATTTGAAAGGGAAAAATAAAAAACTTTTTAAAAAAAATGCCGTCCTATTGAGACACGTTTTTGTGGCCAGGCGCATGCGCGGAGCAAAGCACATTCGTGAAAGACTGGGCACATGCCTGGAAGGGGTGCATGCGCCTGTAAAATGCACACATGCAGAGCGAACCAGTGGCAACAAAATGTGAAACCCACGGCTGGATCTAAACCATTGACAACAAGTTACCCGTATTCTGGGATAAAAAGGGTTGAGGAAGTGGTGGTTTTTTCCCCCAAATCTCTCAAAACTGCGGAATCAGGAAAAGTGCAGAGAAGATTTTTTTTTTTGCAGTGCTGTTGTACCTTAATCACTAAATTGATGGTTGTAAGTTGTTGTTTTTTTAGGTTTTTTATTTTTAATCTCTTACAGACGGTTACAGGTATATATTCACATCGTTATAATTCTTATTTATACTGATCACTTATTTGTTTTCTCCATATTAAAAAGTTAAACTATACTTCCTGGGTTGCTTTGTTTACCATCCCATATACCAGTGGTGTCCAAACTTGGGAACTTTAAGACTTGTGGACTTCAACTCCCAGAATTCCCCAGCCAGCCATGCTGGCTGGCTGGGGAATTCTGGGAGTTGAAGTCCACAAGTCTTAAAGTTCCCAAGTTTGGACAGCCCTGTCATACACCTATTTTGTGCTATCACCACCCTATTATTCCCTTCCTTTTCTTCCTTCCTCCCTTCTCTACTTTCTTCCTTCCTCTTCTCCTTCCTCTTTCCTTCTTCCCTTCCCTCTACCCTACTCTTCTCTTCCTCCTCCTACCCTCTCTCCTTCTCTTTCTATCCCTTCCCTCCTTCCTCTCTTTTCCTCTTTCTTCCTTTCCTCTCCTTTTCTCTCTCCTCCTCTCTTCCTCTCTTTCTTTCCTTTTCTGTTGCTGTGGTTATCTCTTTTCATCTCTCAACTGGTCTATTTTCGGGATGATATTCCCGCAAGCCCAGGTATAATTTATACTTCGCATTTCCCATTCCCTTTTCTTCACTATCGTATCCTACCTATTTTTTTCATCTACGTCTGATTCTTGAACATATATGTCGATTCTTTCTTTTCTATTTTCCCCCTCTTCCCCTCCCTTTTTCATTTAACAGTGTGCCGTCTGGGTTCTATATCTCCCTCTTGCTTTCTTTTCTAGATTTCTTTTCTCTTTCGCTCCAAACTTGGGAACTTTAAGACTTGTGGACTTCAACTCCCCGAGAAGCCCACAAGTCTTAAAAGTTCCCAAATTTGGACACTCCTGCTCTAAGCAGTCACAGAATCTACCCCATGTCTTGAAGTTCACAGATAGTCCTCGATTTACAACATTAATTTAGGGACCCTTCCAAAGCACAACAGCGCTCAAAAAAGTGACTTGCGGCTGCTTTTCACACTTACACCCGTGGTCATGTGATCAAAATTTGGGCGGTTGCCAACTGACTCCTATCTATGACGGTCGCAGTGTCCCGGGGATCATTGTGACCTTCTGAGAAGCAAAGTCAATGGGGGAAGCCAGATTCACTTAACAACCGTGCGACTAACTTAACAACTGCAGTGATTCGCTTAACGGTGGCAAGAACCGTTTGTAAAATAGGGGGAAATTTCACTTAACAACTGTGTCGCTTCATCATCATCCTCTTTTAACGTCCCCATAATCCCTTGCGGGGTGTGGTCTGGGCAACTGAATGGAGCTGAATATTTACTGGCCAGATGCCCTTCCTGTTGCCAATGAGGAGTTTTGTTTTCAGCAGGTATATTCTCAATGTGCCCAGAGAGAGAAATATCTGACTCTACTGAGGGTCGAACTCACCGCCTCCTGATTGTGAGGCGAGAGCGCCACCTGTAGGCCAACACACCGCTCTTAACAACTGCTTAGTAGCAAAAAAAACGTTGGCACGACCATTGTGGTCGTAGTGCAAGGACTCCCCATGGTTTACTGTCCCGTTTCCTTCCCCAGATGAGGAGATCCCCAGCTCTAAAGACGTGACGGCGGAGACCACCAGCTCGGAAGAGGAGCAGGATCCCAGCGGCTTCCTTCCGATTGGCCGCCCCTTTGCCCAGAACGAGATCGCCAAAAGCCCCATGGACGGCCGAGCAATGAGACGCTCCAGTCAAGGCTCCTTCACCAGGGCCAGCTTGGAGGACCTGCTGAGCGTGGATCCCGAGGCTTATCAAAGCTCCATGTGGCTGGGCACGGAGGATGGATGGTAAGGAGACCCTGCCCTGATACCCCACCAGGCCTGCGGTTAAGAGCAGTTATGGCGGAACAAGAGTTTTCGGGAAGAGACACCAAAGTCCTCCTCCTCCCCCCCCAAAAAATAAAGCCGCTTTTCTTCTAGCACTGATGACACTCTGTAGTTGAGTCAAGAAAGCAGCCAAGCTCAGAGAGTACCAAAGACATCACAGTCCTCCCCCTCCTCCCCTCCCTCCCCTTCTAGCACTGGTGATGTTACCTAGTTGGGTGATGAAATGTCTACAAGAAAACATCCACGCTTAAAGAGTGTAAAGGCCCCCAAAGTTCTTCTTCTTCTCTCCTCCTCCTCCTCCTCCTCCTCCTCCTCCTCCTCCTCCTCCTCCTCCTCCTCCTCCTCCTCCTCCTCCTCCACACTCCACTCCCTTCTAGCACTGATGATGTTATCTAGTTGGGTGATGAAATGTTTACAAGAAAACATCCACACATAAAGAGTGTACAGACCCCCACAGTTGTCCTCCTCCACTCCCTCCTCCGCCTCCTCCTCCTCCTCCCTGAAAATCCCACTCCTTTCTAACACTGATGATGTTATCTAGCTGGGTAATGAAACATCTGCAGGAAAACAATCAAGCTCGGAGAACACTAAGGACCTCACAGTTCCTCCTCCTCTTCCTCCTCCTTTTCCCTCCCTCCTCCTCCTCCCTGTAAACCCCACTCCATTCTAGCACTGATGATGTTACCTAGTTGGGTAATGAAATGTCTCCAAGAAAACATCTACGCTTAAAGAGTGTCCAGGCCCCCACAGTTCTCCTCCTCCTCCTCCTCCTCCTCCTCCTCCTCCTCCTCCTCCTCCTCCTCCTCCTCCTCCTCCTCCTCCTCCTCCTCCTCCTCCTCCTCCTCCTCCTCCTCCACATTCCACTCCCTCCTAGCACTGATGATGTTCCCTAGTTGGGTCAGGAAAGGGCCCAACTCAGACACAAGGAAGCTCAGAGAGCACCAAGGACCAAAGAAAATCTAGGGCGGTTTTTCATCAACCAACTTTGTTACATCAAACAAAGTTGTGGGTTTGATGTGTTCGTGTTGCCTCCGGATCCAGACCTCCTATCTCTTCTGTTTGGATTTCAGCATCCACGTCTACCAGTCTTCGGACAACATTCGCAACCGGAAAAACAGCCTGAAGATGCAACATTCGGCCTCCGTTACCTGCATTTTGTAAGTGTCAAAGCACATTTAGGGCTTACTGACCGGTACGCCACTACTCCCAAGTGGTTTATATTCTGTGCGGTTTAAGAAAAACAAAAGCTGATTTTGCCACACATGGTAAAGGAATGAAGAGAAAGAGACCAAGAGATTTAGTGAAGGATGGAGAGTTTAGAAGTTTTGAACATGGACAAGCAATCAGGAGCGGAAAGGAAGGACAGGATAGGCTACTACATGATGATTTTCCTTCCTATCGACCATGAACAGCCTGTCTGTTGACGTTTGGGGGCCTCCATTCCAGGGGGATCTCAAGCCCAAGATTGGACAACTATTTGGCTGGTATGGTTTGGGGATTCCTAATCTGGTTGGACTAGAACAGGGGTGTCCAAACTTGGCAACTTTAAGACTTGTGGACTTTAACTCCCAGAATTCCCCAGCCAGCTCTGCTGGCTGGGGAATTCTGGGAGTTGAAGTCCACAAGTCTTAAAGTTGCCAAGTTTGGACACCCCTGGACTAGAAGACCTCCAAGTCCCTTCCAACCGTAGGACTCTATCATCCTCTGATTCCTAAGGTCCTTTCCCACCCTAAGAGTCTATGATTTTGACTTCCAAGGTTTCTTCCAGCCCTGGGAATCTATGATACTATGATTTCTAAGGTCCCTTCCCACCCTAGGAGTCTATGCTCATGGGACCTCCAAGGTCCCTTCCAACCCTAGGAGTCTATCGTTCTGTGATTCCTAAGGTCCTTTCCCACCCTAAGAGTCTATGATTTTGACTTCCAAGGTTCCTTTCAGCCCTGGGAGTCTATGATAGTGTGACCCCCCCTAAAGTCCCTTCCCACCGTAAGAGTCTATGATACTGTGACCTCCAAGGTCCCTTCCAACCTTAGGAGTCTATCATTTTTGTGATTCCTAGGGTCCTTTCCCACCCTAAGAGTCTATGATTTTTGACCTCCAAGGTTCCTTCCAGCTGTAAGACTCTATGCTTCTGTGATCTCCAAGGTCCCAACCCTAGGAGGCTATGCTTTGCGATTCCTAAGATCCTTTCCCACCCTAGAAGTCTATGCTTCTCCAAGGTTCTTTCCAGCCCTAGAAGTCTATGATACTGGGACCTCCAAGGTCCCTTCCCACCCTAGGAGTCTATGATTTTTCCCCCCAAGACTTTGCAATTTCAGTTGTGGGAATGGATCAGTGAATAAAAAGCATTTAACGATGTATTTGGGATAACACACCCCAAGTTTAGCATTAAAGCGAGATGAATTATCTATTTTACTGCTCTTTCTGGCCACAACCATATCATGTGAGGATGGGTTTCCAAGAGGCCCAGATTTATCCGACGTAAAGTGTGTGGTTTTTTCCCCCACCCCTCAATATTACTGTGATTTATATTAGAGAAATAAAGGAGAGCATGGAAAAAGAGTGAAGTGTCCATTGGAAGTTGGGCAGCATATCAATTTGATAAATCGTTATTGTCATTCTACAGGTATCTGGACAACCAGGTGTTCGTATCTCTGGCCAATGGAGAACTCGTTGCCTATCAGAGGGAAGCAGGTAAAATACCTGAATATCATAAATATCTGCCACATAAGCACACCTCATCTTCCATTGTGTTATGGCTCAAGAAAGGGGGCTGAGGAGCATTTTCCCCTCCTTCTCCCACACTTGGCTGAAGTTGCGTTGAAAATGCACTTAGCTGCATCCTAAGTTGCATTAGCTTTTTTGGCTAATCCCACCTTCCATCATCCCCGTCCATCAAAGCACTGGCCACTTCCGCTTTCCTATTCCAGATGGATTGAGAAAGTGGGGGCTTGTGATCCCACAGACCCTCAGATTGGGAGAAGAGGGGGCCTTGCAAAATTTGAAGCACCTGTGAATCCTGTTTGGAGCAAAGGGAATGGAGTAACATGATGGCAAAATTACTCCCCCAACTCAGACCCTCGTGCTGGTTTTTTTGGTAATGCCTCGTTTAGTGACCTTGACAAATAGTCCTCAACTTACAACCATTCGTTTAGGGACCATTCGAAGTTACAATGGCATTGGACAGTTATGACCCACTGCAGCATCCCGGAGGTCATATGATCAAAATTCAGGTGCTTGGCAACTGTCTCACATTTATGACAGTCGTGGGGTCCTTTGTTTGCTGGTCTTTGTGGGCACCGGAGCTCTGGAAAACAGCTCAAAAAATGGCCTAAAAAACAGCCAAAAACCAGGGTGGTTTTTTGGGCGTTTTCGGGGCCTTTCTCAGGCTGAAGATGGCCAAAAAGTGGGCCGCGTCTCAGATATTTTCAGGCTCTTTCTTGGGCTGAAAATGGCCAAAATCCTGGGCCATTTTTCAGGTCGTTATTCAGTTGTTTTCAGGGCCTTTCTCAGGCTGAAAATGGCCCCTAAAACAAGCTGTTTTCAGGTCATTTTTCAGCCATTTTCGGGGCCTTTCTTTGGCTGAAAATGGCCAAGGAAATGGGGCTATTTTTCAGGCCGTTTTCCAGCCATTTGGGGGGCCTTTCTCTGGCTGAAAATGGCCCAAAAAGCGGGCCATTTTTCAGCTGTTTTTCACCCGTTTTCTTGGCCTTTCTCGGACTGAAAATGCCCAAAAACCGGGCCGTTTTTCAGGTCATTTTTTGGCCATTTTTGGGACCTTTCTCGGGCTAAAGAAATGGCCCAAAGAAGGCCCCTCAAAACGCCCCAAAACAGGCATGCAAACACAGCCAGCTGGTCTTTGAGTTTCCGGCACTCCAGCGTGCGCTCATGGACACACATGTATGCGCTTCCTGGTTTGGGCCCTGGGTGCCTAAAAGGTTCGCCCTCACTGTTGCAGGCTGATCCCCCTTTTGACCCCTTGCCTCCCGCTTCTGCCACTTCTTCTCCTATGACCACATCCTCCATACAGCGAGGCGTCTTCCATTCAGGAGCAAAATGCATGTCTCTCTTTCTTTCTCTCTTCCAGGACGTTTTTGGGACTCTCAGAACTCCAAGTCTCTCTTGTTGGGCTCTCCGGGCAGCCCCGTCACCAAGATGGTGGCCGTGGGCGGGAAGCTCTGGTGTGGGTGCCAGAACCGAATCGTTATCCTCAAGACTTCTACGCTGCTTCAGGAGGTAAGAAGGGGCCAAGCCTAGCTCCACCAGCTTCTGAAGGCAACATCTCCAGAGGTTCCAACACCAGGTGGACACCTGGCACCAGATTCCTCTGGGTTTCGCAAGGGATCTTGGAGAATCAGGAGATCGGTGATGGTGGGGATGGAGACCTCAAGCCCATGGCTGACTTTGGGCCTCTAAAATAATAACATACACCTGGAAATCATGAGGTTTTTGAGCAAGATGCCTCTTTCTGTTGCACGTTTGAGGCAAGATCCCGCATGGTTGATCTCTTGGTGAAAGTTGTTGGGAGGGGAAATAAAATGAAGGTGGGTACCTCTCAGTCTGCAGGTGAGAAACCCAACAAACAGAGCTCCGCAGAGAGAAACCTCTATAGGTAGTCCTTGACCTACACTCAGAATTGAGCCCAAAATTTCAGTTGCTAAGCAAAGGCAGTTGTTAATTGAGGTTTTGCCCCATTTTATGATCTTCTTTGCCACAGAAAAACCCTGCAGTCATTAAGGGCACATCTTTCTGGCCACTTTTTACAGAGGCGCAAACGAGAGCGTTTTAACAAACTGCATCCCTGTTTGGTTTGGTGGCAGCCAAGCCTCAAGTAGAAAGTCCCTACAGAGAGTGGTGAGGACAGTGGAGAAGATTATAGGAAGCTCGCTTCCCGTCACTCAGGATACTGCTTATAAACACTATGTGGCTAGAGCTCGAAGCATTGTTAGAGATTGCACACACCCACTTACTATCTGTTTCTGTTGCTCTCCTCTGGGAGGGGGTTTCAAAGTATTTATAGCAGGACTACCAGATTTTGTTACAGCTTTGTTCCCTGTGTCGTCCATCTGGTAAACTCGCAAGATTCGTTTTTCTCACCATAAACATGATAACATCCGAACTAGACTGTGTTGTTTCTCTGTGTTATGTAATGTATGTGGGTATATGCATAATTTTGTACGTATGTGTTTTTATATATTTTTATGTATGTATGTATTCATTCTTCCATCTTTATGTAGTGTATATTGAAGGTGGTGACCTTTGAGAGCTGTATACAATGAAATTTCATTTTAATGTATGCCGATTTGTGTACATTCAAAGTGACAAAATTATTATTCTATTCTATATTTCCTATTCTATTCTATTCTACTCTACTCTACTCTACTCTATTCTATTTTCCTACTCTTCTCTACTCCACTCTACTCTACTCTTTTCTATTCTATATTTCCTATTCTACTCTACTCAATTCTATTTTTCCTATTCTACTCTACACTATTCTACTCTTTTCTATATTTCCTATTCTATTCTACTCTTTTCTATTCTATATATCCTATTATATTGTATCTATACTTCCTATTCTACTCTACTCTATTTTTCTTATTCTACTCTTTTCTATTCTATATTTCCTATTCTATTCTATCTATATTTCCTATTCTATCTATATTTCCTATTCTACTCTACTCAATTCTATTTTTCCTATTCTACTCTACTCTTTTCTATTCTATATTTCCTATTCTATTGTATTCTATTCTTTATTTCCTATTATCTATTCCCTATTCTATTCTATTCTATTTTTCCTGTTTTGTTCTACTCTGCTCTACTCTGCTCTACTCTACTCTATCCATAACATGCCTGTTAAGGGAATCTGGTTTTCCCACTGATTTTGCTTGTCCGAAGGTCGCAAAAGGGGATTACATGCCCCAGGATTTGGCAACCGTTATAAATCTGAGTCAGTTGCCAAATAGCTGAATTTTGATCACGCGACCATAGAAATGCTGCAGTGGTCATATAAGCGTGAAAAACGGTCCTAAGTACCTTTTCCCAGTGCCGTTGTAACTTTCAACGGAAACTAAACAAACTGTTGTAAGAGGTGGACTACCTGAACTCACTCACTCCAGCAGCCATCATAATTTCAACCAGTCCTTAAGCAAATGGCCATACACTGAAGAGTAAGTGACCCGAGTATCTTGATGAGAAATCAACCAGAACTTTCTGCTCTCCTCCGCAGCACACATTCCTGGTCGGGCAAGACAGCAACCGCAGCGTGACCTGCTTAGCGACGTCCAGCGTCGGGATTTGGGTGAGCCTCCAGGGCAGCGCCCAGGTCAGGCTCTATCATCCTGCCAGCTATGACCAGTTGGCGGAAGTGGATGTCACCCCTCCGGTCCACAAGATGCTGGCAGGTAAGATGCCGCAAATCAGATGCCATTGCAGCTGCTTGCATGAGATTGCGGGATGTTTTTGCGTGTGTGAGCATGGATGTATGTCTTTATGAGATGTCACCCATACTGAGAGGAGAATTCTGGGAGTTGAAGTCCACCCATACTGACAGGGGAATTCTGGGAGTTGAAGTCCACCCATACTGACAGGGGAATTCTGGGAGTTGAAATCAACCCATACTGACAGGGGAATTCTGGAAGTTGAAGTCAACCCATACTGACAGGGGAATTCTGGGAGTTGAAGTCAACCCATACTGACAGGGGAATTCTGGGAGTTGAAGTCCACCCATACTGACAGGGGAATTCTGGGAGTTGAAGTCCACCCATACTGACAGGGGAATTCTGGGAGTTGAAATCAACCCATACTGACAGGGGAATTCTGGGAGTTGAAGTCAACCCATACTGACAGGGGAATTCTGGGAGTTGAAGTCCACCCATACTGACAGGGGAATTCTGGGAGTTGAAGTCCACCCATACTGACAGGGGAATTCTGGGAGTTGAAGTCCACCCATACTGACAGGGGAATTCTGGGAGTTGAAGTCCACCCATACTGACAGGGGAATTCTGGGAGTTGAAGTCCACCCATACTGACAGGGGAATTCTGGGAGTTGAAGTCCACCCATACTGACTGGGGAATTCTGGGAGTTGAAGTCCACCCATACTGACAGGGGAATTCTGGGAGTTGAAGTCCACCCATACTGACAGGGGAATTCTGGGAGTTGAAGTCCACCCATACTGACAGGGGAATTCTGGGAGTTGAAGTCCACCCATACTGACAGGGCAATTCTGGGAGATGAAGTCCACCAGTGTTTTGGCTAAGGTATTTTGGGAGTTGAATACCTTACATAATATTATTATGCTAGCTGGGGAACTCTGGGAGTTGAAGTCCACATATCAAAAGTCCCAAGTTTGGGACACTCTGAACTATATTAAGAGCACTTGAGTTTGATACCTTACGTAATATTATTATGTTGGCTGGGAGATTCTACACATTTTAAAAAGGCTCTGGATTCAAGTCCTGTGGTTATGGCCACCATGTTGATTTCCAGAGGCAAAGAGATATGAAGGCCAAACATCATTCCTGGGTCTGATTTTGCCTGCTGAAAAATGCACCCAAAGACTTTCACATTCACCTCTATGCACACCTCTAAAGAGCAGTCAGGGTTGATCTCCTCTAGGACTGACCGCTTGGATGGCCTTGCAGTCCAAGGGACTCAATGCAGGAGTCTTCTTCTCCAGCACCAGGGTTCAAAGGCCTCCATTCTTTGGCCCTCAGTCTTCCTTATGGTCCAACCTTCACAGACATCCATTGCAACTGGGAAAACCATAGCCTTGACTAGAAGCACTTTTCTTGGCAGGGGGATGTCTCTGCTTTTTAGGATGCTGTCTAGATTTGCCATCGCTTTCCTCCCCAGGAGCAAGCATCTTTTGATTTCTTGGCTGCAGTCCCCATCTGCGGTGATCTTGGAGCCCAGGAAAATCAAATTGGTCACTACCTCCATTTCTTCCCCTTCTATTTGCCAGGAATTGAGAGGGCCAGGTGCCATGATCTTATTTTTCTGAACGTTGAGTTTCAAGCCAACTTTTGCCCTCTCCTCCTTCACCCCCGGCTGTAGGATCGGACGCCATCATCCGGCAACACAAGGCGGCTTGTTTGCGGATCACTTCCCTCTTGGCCTGCAAAGATCTCCTCTGGATCGGCACCAGCGCAGGGGTCGTGCTGACCCTGCCCATCGCAGGCAACCCGGCTGCTCTGAAGACCCCGCCTCTCCCGGTGGGACTTTCCCAAGGCCACACCGGTCACGTCCGATTCCTGACGTCCGTCGAGCTGCCCGAAGGGTTTAACGTCCTTTTTCCCCTACCAGGAGAACCAGGTGAGATGGTCAGAATTTTCCAGATGATTACGGCAGATCAGGGGACCGAGTGAGAGTGGATCTTAGAATGAGTTCAGTACAAGTAGTCCAGTGGTGGGTTTCAAATTTTTTTAGAACTTATTCTGTAGGTGTGCCCTGTTTTGTGGGAGTGGCTTGACAGTCATGTGACTGGGGTGGGAGTGGCTTGGCAGTCATGTAACCCGGGTGGGAGTGGCTTGGTGGTCATGTGACCATGTGGGAGTGGCTTGGCAGTCATGCAACCCCCGGGTGGGAGTGGCTTGGCAGTCATGTGACCCCCCCCCCCCCCGGATGGGCATGGCCAACTTGATGTCACTCACCAGGAGATATCATGGATTGGGTAAAATGTGGTGAAGCACACTTAACAACCCTCTTGCTTAGCAACCAAAATTTTGGGCTCAATTGTAGTCATAAGGACTATCTCTGCCTTCCTCTGTATGGCAGCCTTGTCATAGTAAACTCCTTCTCCTTTCTGGCAATTTTCCTCTCTGTTAGTTGTCACTTAGCAACTGCCTCGTTTAGAGACCGAAATTATGGTGGTGATGAAAAGACAATAAGCACACCAGTGTGCCAACCATCCCTGTCCCACTTTTCCCATTTATTTGTTCACATTTCCTGTGTTCTTATCCATGTTTATTCTCATTCCTGTTCTCTTGTACATGAGTGACCAACTAAATAAATAACTAAAAAAAATAAAAATTTACGGCCTTTAAACAAAGGCCGGGGAATCAAACAAAAGACCCCAAAACCAATAATTACGGCTGATGGCAATACAGGCAGTCCTTGACTTACGACCACAATTGAATCCAAAATCTCCTTTGCTAAGTGATATATTTGTTAAGTGAGTTTGGCCCCATTTTACAACCTTTCTTGCTTAAGTTGTTAAGTGAATTACCGCAATTGTTAAATTAGTAACAAGGCCGTTAAGTGAATCGGGCTTTGCCATGGACTTGGCTTGTCCGAAGGTCGCAAAAGGGGATCATGTGACTCCGGGACCTTGCAATTGTCATAAATATGACTCAGTTGCCAAAAGGCCAAAATTCGGATCACGTGAGCATAGGGACGCTTGCATCGTGTCACGAGCGTGAAAACTAGTCCTAAGTCACTGTTTTCCAGTGCCGTTGTAACTTTGAATGGTCACTAAATGAATGGTTGCATGTCGAGGACTTAGCCACACAGTGCATTTGGCGTGACTTTTGATAGATCCGTGTTAGCTGGGTGCAGAATTGTGTCTTGACCGGCTCCCTCTCTCGCCCACCTGCCCGTACAGGTACAGAAAAATCCAGTGACTCGGACAAACGCGATTCCACGCGACACCGGTCGTCCAAATCGAAAATGCTCGTGGTCAGCGGTGGCGATGGCTACGAGGACTTCAGACTCACCAACAGCAGCGAGACCGTGGGCCGGGACGACAGCACCAACCACCTCCTTCTCTGGCGAGTCTGATGTGGGTCAGAATGCCTCCCGCTCTGCCCCCACCGGTCAGGGTGGGCCAGGGCAGAGAGCGAGAAAGAGAGAGAGAGATCTGAACTCCCGTCCTCGCCGTTCACGCCTGAACGGGTACTCCTTTAGCTGTGCATCATTCTCCCACTCGACTATCCCGTACGTCATGCGATTGCCTCCCAGAGGGAGCCGTGCCTTGAGGAGAATCGTTGCCGATCCCCGCCTAAAGCCCCCCTTAGAACGCACACCCATATTGCACGCCTTGCGCTTACCGCTGTCTCTTAAGTGTAATGGGGGGATGCGCGCGTGCATACGAGAGGCTGGAGGTGGGCCCGAGGGGCCACGCCGCTACGCAGAGGTCCCCGTGGGAAGGCCCAGAGAGGCAAAGATGGACCCCGTTTAAGAAAGGGATAGTCCGCTTGGTGGAAACGATTTGATGAGACTGTCCCCGGCTTGACCCGCCAAGGGATTGGATCTTGTGCCGAAGAAGGCGATCTCAGGAGATCTAGACAAAATCCAGAAATCTATTCTCCATCCAGAGTTCGATTCGCCCACGTTTCTTCAAAAAGGAAGTTCAAACCCCGCGAATCCACCCTACACCTCCCGATACTTCGCAAGCCTGGGATCTTCCGATCGCTCCGTTTCATCGTTTTAACGCTCCCCGGGAATTCCTTTTCCTCGCCGCCAGGGAACCAATAACTCGAGGGGGGCTCTTTCGCTTGCGCGTGGGTGCGCGTGTGTCTATTTCCCCCCCCCCCCGAAGTGTATGTATAAATAATCTTTATTTATTGTTGATCGGAGCAAAGAGGAGCTGTTGGGGGGCCACAGGATAGAAACTGTGTCGGGAGCCGAGGATGCTTAACGGATGTTTCCTCGTCTCGTCTGGATTTGATCCGAATCACGATAACGGAAAATGTCCTCGCTCGACAGCAACAAGAAGAAGTTGCCTTGGTGGATACAGGAGGTTACGGCCTGTTGCAATGGAGTCATTCCAGAGTAGCTGAAGTGTGTATGTGTTGTCTGTTTGTGTGGTTGTTTATAAAGGGCTGGTTGGGACAAAGAAATTGTGGGGAAGGGGAGACAGTTAACAAGGTTTCGAATAGTTTTTTCTCATCCTGGGCAATTTTAAAACGGGCGGACTTCAACTCCCAGAATTCCTGGCTACCTGGGGATAAGAATAACAGAGTTGGAAGGGTCCTTGGAGGTCTTCTAGTCCACCCACCCCCCCTGCTCAGGCAGGAAAACTGATATAGATAGTCCTCGGCTTACCACAGTCCCATTTAGTGACCGCTCCAAGTTACGTCATCGCTGAAAAAAAAGCGACTTACAGTCGTTTTTCACACAGCATCATCACATGATCAAAATTCAGATGCTCGGCAATTGGTTCATTTTATGACCGGGGTCACACGATCCCCTTTTGCGACCTTCTGACGGGGAAACCCGATTCACTTACCAACCGCAGTGATTCACTTTAACAACTGAGACCCCCCAAAAAAAGGTCGTAAAATGGAGCGAACCTCACTTAGCAACAGAAATTTTGGGCTCCGTTGCGGTCGTACGCGGAGGACTGCCTGTGCATTTCAGGCACAAATGGTCGCCCAATCCCTTCTTTAAAAATTCCAGGGTTGGAGCACCCACAACTTCTGGATTCAAGTAAACACAACACACAACACACACACACAAACACACACACACACACAAGGGAATTCTGGGAGTTGAAGTCCACACGTCTTTAAAATTGCCCGGGTTGAGAAGAGCCGATGCAGACAAGAGAGTTGCAATTCAGAGGAGATCATCCTTGCAAATCCTCCCCGTTGCATTTCCCTTGGGGCTTCCTCGCCATGGCACCCCGTAGAAGAAAGGGGGGGAGGAGGAGAGGTTTACAGCCCCACCACACCCCAACCTTTTACTTTGTACAGTATTTATATTTTGTGTGCGTGTTGTTGTTTTTTAATGCCAATTTTTCACTGCAGAAGGGGACGAAGAGGCGTGAAAAGCTTAGCAGCACTTAATTTGCAGGTGGCTTTTTTTTAAGGGATGTCCAGGAGGCCCCGTCCCCAAAAGAAAGAAATGTAACACACACCCCTCCCCAAAGAACAGTTGTGTTTGTTATCCTTTGCTGCTGCCCCAGAAAATTGGGAGAGAAGCAAGACGAAGCAGCAAATTAAACCTAACACAAAATTGAGGGTCTGTGCAGCACCACTGTATATGGAGGTGTTGGCCAGAAGAAATTGGAAAGAAACACAAATATAAGATTGAAGGTAAAGGTTCCCCTCGCACATCTGTGCTAGTCGTTCCTGACTCTAGGGGGTGGTGCTCATCTCCCTTTCAAAGCCAAAGAGCCAGTGCTGTCCAAAGACGTCTCCGTGGTCATGTGGCCGGCATGACTCAATGCCGAAGGCGCACGGAACGCTGTTCCCTTCCCACCAAAGGTGGTTCCTATTTTTCTACTTGCATTTTTTAAACGTGCTTTCGAAACTGCTAGGTTGGCAGAAGCTGGGACAAGTCACGGGAGCTCCCTCCGTTACGCAGCGCTGGGGGATTCGAAGCACCGAACGGCCAACCTTTCTGATTGACAAGCTCAGCCTCTTAGCCCCTGAGCCACCACGTCCCTTAATGCTCCAGTAATATAAGATTACTGGAGCATTAATGAGAATTTGTAGGGATTCTTCCGGGGCGAATTTTAGTCTCTATCAACTCCCAAAATTCCCCAGCCGAATTGTCTACACTCTAAATTGGCTTTTTGGAAGAGCAGTCACAAAGATGGGCCATTAGCATGAAATCTCCTCCAAGTGCTGGGGACAACATGGAGATTTCGTTTTGTTAGTCACATCAAAGAGCTTTCCATGCCAACTTCTAGGATTTTTCCGACACCCCAATCTCAGGTCGAAGCTCTCTCAGAAGGTCGTTCCAGGCCTCGAACATCTGGCCTTCGTTCTTCTGAACATCTGCAGGAGGCGTCCTCAAAAACCTTCCCAGATAGGTGTGGGCTCCTTCATCCATCTCCGTTTCTCTTAGGGCCAAAATCTTACCAACCCTTGTGGTTGCACGATCAAAATTCAGACGCATGGCCACTGATTCATATTTATGACGGTCGCAACGCCCCGGGGCTGCGTGATCCCCTTTTGCGACCTTCTGACAAGCCAACTCAATGGGGAAGCCTGATTCACTTAACAACCTAACTTAACAACCGCCGTGACTCATTTAACTTCAGGTTGTGAAACGGATCAAAACTCATTTAGCAAGAGAAATGTGGGGGCTCATTTGTGGTCGTAAGTCAAGGACTACCTGTAATAACCCCAAATCACTCCATTCTGTTGAAGGTAATGATTAAGAGAGAGGACCTATTCAGACTATCTCGACTTCCCCATTATTTTCAGTTCTTTTTTTAGAAGGCAATCTCGCCTGGCCTCTCTTCCCCCAAGCCGTCCTTGGAGGCCATCCAAAATTGTCTCCAGATTATAATTGTCTCCCAGGGTGGAAACGGAGAAATTATAACATGCGAGAGGAGACCTTGTGTCACCTGTATTTAGGTAGCATTTGAACCAATTTAGGGATTTTATTTTTCCTGGCCTTGGATTCTTGTTTTTGTCTACAGTTTGACAAGGGTAGAGAATCCTTTAAAAAGACCGAATGGTTGAATTCTTGGCTGAAAAAAAGGGACTTTCTAACTCTCTAGAAGTTCATAAGTTCTCGTTGGCTACTTGACGTGTGGCTTTCAATTTAGAGATTTCCACTGGAGTTTAGTCGTTTTCCCCCGTTGGCATCTTGAAGATGGGTGGACTTCAACTCCCAGAATTCCCCTGGAAATTCATAATTTCTCCACTTGAAAAAATGTGGACTTCAAGTCCCAGAATTCCCCTGGAAATTCATAATTTCTCCACTTTGGCACTGGAAGATGGGTGGATTTCAACTCCCAGAATTCCCCTAGAAATTCATTATTTTTCCACTTGAAAAAATGTGGACTTCAACTCCCAGAATTTCCCTGCCAGTGCCACAATATAGAATTGATCTCTATGCTAAATTCTAATTCTGTGGTTCCATTAGACTTCAACTGACCTTCCACACAGGACTAGAATCACCGAATTTATAATGTGAAAGGGTTCGTAGAGGTCATCTATTTCAACTCCTTAATACACATAGTCCTCGACTTACAACAATTCATTTAGTGACTGTTTCGAAGTCACAAGAGCTTCCCCAGGGTCACTTGGCCACAATTCAGCCACTTGGCAAACGGTTCACATTTATGACGGTTTCAGTGTCCCAGAGTCACATGATCCCCTTTTGCGACCTTCCGACAAAGTCAGCAGGATTCACTTAACAACTGCAGCAAGAAATATTGTAACACAGGGAAAAGCTCGGTTAACAACCGTCTCGCTTAGCAGCCTAAATGTTGGGCTCAGTTGTGGTCGTAAGTTGAGGACTACCTGTCGAAAGTTTTACTGGGGCTCAAGAAAATAAGAACATGAGGAATTCTGTTTTGGGGCAAAAAATGGAATTACTATAATTTTCATTAATGAACTTGCTAGTGATTCTGAAGCTGGACCACTGGAAGACAGATGGACTTCAACTCCCAGAATTCCCCAGCCAGCAGGCTGGGGAATTCTGGGAGTTGAAGTCCACCGTCTTCCAGTGGCCAACATTGAGAAAGACAGAAGCCATTGTTGTAGGAAACAGCCATTTTTTTCAGCTTCTAAAGTGATTTTATTAATTTTTACTCTTGGGTTCTCCTGGATGGGTATCTCTCTACCCTTCA
The DNA here is from genome assembly GCF_964273705.1 of Natrix helvetica. Classification (NCBI taxonomy): domain Eukaryota; kingdom Metazoa; phylum Chordata; class Lepidosauria; order Squamata; family Natricidae; genus Natrix; species Natrix helvetica. The sequence continues at coordinate 2,676,201 of NC_138550.1, read as the reverse complement.
TCAACCTTTGCCACCAGCTCTCCTCCAAAGTTACACCGCTCCCCACACCCAAAAGCAAACCGTCTCAGTCATCTTGTAACTTAAAGACAAACTTTTGAGGTCCTTCTTCCAACCGTAACTCCCTCACCGACCGTGAAAACCTCTCTCCTTCAGATTTTCCCTATAAGACATTTTTCCGGCTCAGCTTTGGCGAGAAAAATAAAACTAACTTTCTATACATGCTCAGAAGGGTCTTTCCACGACTCGTCCCTTGCACATGGCTGCTGGTTGTGACAATTTCCAGACAGATGTGCAACACCCAAGAAATAAAATCCCAGTATCAACCGAAACAGGAATGGTTAGTCATCCAGGATTAATTGGCAGGAATTAAACCCCTCCAACCTGCAAATGGTTGAAGCATTGCCCTAATTCTGATCAACAAATGCAGGTGGTAACTAGGTTGCCACAGATGCCCAACTGTGTTAGGCAAATGCGTCTTGCTTTTCTCCCACAGCATCATTTTTGACCCCCTTGGTGGGTTCGATCGACCCCTTTCGGCTTCTGACATCTTGTAAATATTTGGTATATATCTCACGTCCTCTGTAAATATTTCCCGAGTCTTTTTGTTGTTGTCGTCGTCGTTTTTTGGGGGATGATCCAGGCGAATTTAATGGCATATTTTTATATATCTTTCAGGAGCACAAGCGAAGGTTCTCAGTCACAGTTTTTAAGTTATAATAACGGTTCAGCGTTGCGTGTGAAAGTGTGAGAGTGTCGGAGCGAGAATTCCTTGCCCAAAACGTTGCCGGTTTAAGCAAGGTGTGTGATATGATGATGGGGATGAGGACGGATTTGGTTGGATTTTATTTTCCTGTTCATCACTGTGGGTTCTCTGTCATTAAAAGTCACTGTTGTCAGAATCTGGCTTTGTAGTCCTGTTCTTTGACTTCGGGGGGGGGGGGGTTGGATCAACTGTCACATGAATTTCAGCTCCAGTTAAATATGAGTGGCAGCCGAAAAAGCCATCCTAAGTTGCATTAACAGAGGGATACAATCAAGATCAAGGGAGGTACTAATACCACTTTATAAAGCCTTAGTAAGACCACCCCTAAAGTATTGGATCCAGTTTTGGTCACCACACCATAGAAAAGATGTGGAGACTCTAGAAAGAGTGCAGAGAAGAGCAACCAGGATGATGAGGGGACT